>NW_028150876.1:0-29194 GCF_964638095.1 Poromitra crassiceps | reverse complement strand
AGTTGCACATCGCACCTTGCACATCTAGTATTGTTGTTTAGTTAATAAGATGTTTAGTTGTTTAATGTTTAGTTAGTAAGAAATTGATGTTTGGTGTGATACAGATCTGATTCTGGCAAGATATTATTTACAGTATTGCACTCATTCAATCACCCTTTAGGTTGGTGCATTGAACGCCTGCTTCTTTGCCAAAAGAGGTTTCGAAGTGGAAGTCTTTGAATCTCGAGAAGGTAATATTCAAAGCTGCCTTGAACGTTTCTCCAAGTAAGCAACACTGTCGCCATGTAGTTTTATATTGTTCCCATGCAGGATATAAATCCCAGGAGAACAATAATTCAGGGCAAATACACACACAGGTAGGAAGAAATATTACCCTTTCAATGAAGAGATCACATTTGAATATTTAGTCTGTGATTTTGGTCAGATATCCGCCAGGCCAAAATTGTGAGGGGAAGGAGCATCAACCTTGCCCTGTCCCACAGGGGCCGGCAGGCTCTGAAGCACGTGGGGATGGAAGAGAAGGTACGTCAGCTTCTTTGTGCTCCCAGTTCTGCCAGTGGTGATAAGGTGAGGGTTAGGACAATGCTGCTGGAAGGGGGGGGCATGATGGCATGGTGATCCTTCGCATCTGTGGCCGGTTGTCCATTAATCGCTTTGGATAAAAGAGGTCGGTGGTTCGATCCCCCTGGCTCCTCTAGTCTGCGTGTCGAAGTGTCAAGATACTGAACCCCAAATTTCTCCCGATGGCTGCGCCAGCACCCTACGTGGTAACTTGCCACCATCGGTGTATGAATGGGTCAATGTGTAGGCATATTGTAAAGTGTAAAGTAGCCTCCGGTGTATTGGTCTGATAGGTGGGTATATTCTAAATGCAAAGAAGAAGTTGGGTGTACACTATACCCGTCTCCTACTACACCCTCCACTATGCTAAACCTGCCCCTGCTCTAAATCCTCGTCTCAAGCAACACATCAGAGACCAAAGTAGAAGCAAGCGGATGGTAATCCGATTTTTTTGTTTAGCTGCATTCCTAATGATGAAATATTAAAGGTGTGCCCGTGCCCCCAGGGAATCCTTCCACCCTGCCCTCTTTGCCTGCTGTCCCGCCCAGATGTTGTGTTCTGACTGAAGTCAGCAATTACCATCTTTTTTTATTGGTCCACATTTGCTGCAGCTGCACCGCACATGTTATGCACATGTTATGCACATGTTATGCACATGTCATGCACATGTCACGCACATGTTATGCACATGTCATGCACATGTCATGCACATGTCATGCACATGTCATGCACATGTTATGCACATGTTATGCACATGTCATGCACATGTTATGCACATGTTATGCACATGTCATGCACACGTCATGCACACGTCATGCACACGTCATGCACACGTCATGCACACGTCATGCACACGTCATGCACACGTCATGCACACGTCATGCACACGTCATGCACATGTTATGCACATGTCATGCACATGTCATGCACATGTCATGCACATGTCATGCACATGTCATGCACATGTCATGCACATGTCATGCACATGTTAAGCACATGTCATGCACATGTCATGCACATGTCATGCACATGTCATGCACATGTCATGCACATGTCATGCACATGTCATGCACATGTCATGCACATGTCATGCACATGTCATGCACATGTCATGCGCATGTCATGCACATGTCATGCGCATGTTATGCACATGTCATGCACATGTTATGCACATGTCATGCACATGTTATGCACATGTCATGCACATGTTATGCACATGTTATGCACATGTTATGCACATGGCATGCACATGTTATGCACATGTCATGCACATGTTATGCACATGTTATGCACATGTTACGCACATGTCATGCACATGTCATGCACATGTTATGCACATGTTACACACATGTTATGCACATGTTATGCACACTTTATGCACGCCTGGAAACTCAGACACTTAGTTTTACACTTGCATGACTTTTCAGCATGATAGGACGGGGCTTGCTTTGCTAGCTTTTCAAATAAACGTTCAAGGGCAGCTAAACTGGGAGATGAAATGGACTATGCCCACGGACACAGTCTAGGCCGGGACATGATACCCACTTTTCCCAATATTATAACCTTTACAGACTGTGATCTGTGACTGAAAACTTTGTTCATGCAAAAGTATGACATTATGCAGAACTAAATTATTTCCCTCACGTGATAATTGTGACAATACTTTGCCTTTATTCTGTTTTGTCCCTCAGATTATCACCAAGGGAATCCCCATGCGTGCAAGAATGATCCATTCTCTGGACGGGAAACAGACCCCGATCCCTTATGGAAAAAAAGGACAGGTAATTCTGCCATCAGTCGAATCATCGTTCCCCAACCACTTTAGCTATTGTGGTATTGTATCGTATGGTTATATTCAAATATCGCTGTGTTGCAAGAGACACATGTATGCTAATTATTTCCCATGAAAAATTCATACAACACATTATTCGTAAAGCAACTAACTAAACAATGTCTCAACCTACTAAAGTACGACTATAATGAAAGTCTACAGTAGTTGTCTTACTGACAAGTTGGGGTACAGTTAGCCCTTGAATCGAGCCATTTGTTGTGCAGTATTTTCTTAACCTGTTAATTTTGACTGATTCTCCTTGTATGATTTGACTATGGCTCCAGAAAAGAAAAGCTCAAATCCACTTAAGGCTTTAGCTACTTTGTCTCTGAATGTAGACATTTCTCTGGTTACTCGTCAGTATCTAAAATGACAACAAAAACATGAGACACTGGGTCAGAGAATGAGGAATGAACAAAAATGCAGAACAGGTCTTTCTCTCTCTCTCTCTGCCCATAGAAATGACACATGGTAACAAGAGCATGCTCAGTTGGACAAAGCCTATTGCTCCAACACAGGAAGACACACACACACACACACACACACACACACACACGCACACACACACGCACACACACACACACACACACACACACACACACACACACACTGTTAATCATTATTACTATAACCTAGAGCGAAAGTTCAAGTTATGCCATCACCGAAAACGTGACACCGTTTCAGAGAAACTCGGGCTCATGTAAGGCCAGCTGTTAACTAACCTGCAGCACCAGCAGGTCCTTGGGGAGGGGGGGGGTGTTTGTAGACATATTTAGAAGTACACTCACAATCTACGCAGTATTTCTGTAATAAGTGTCATGCTGTCACCTGCAGTAAAGCTCCTGCATGCACCTGTGCTCCCTTTAGGCTCCCTCAGTTGGCACTAGGCAAAAAATACACCTGTCTTATCAGGCTAAATCACAAAGCGCGGCTGCAATAAAGAACATGTCATCCCCATAATTGAGATGTTGTAAATTTGCCCAAATTATATTCAGATGTATGGATATTTCTCTGCGCACACAGGAAGTTTACTGACATATCACCTTGCAAAATGTCTTGGAATTGAAGCTCCAGTTTTTCAAACAGTTAAGTTTTTAACTTAACTTTAACTTAACTTAACTTAACTTAACTTAACTTAACTTAACTTAACTTAAGTTTCCTCTCACTGCCATTTGGAGCTGCCACATCCAAAGCTGCCTTGAGCAACTTTTTGAAGTCCCTCCATGTCCCCGGTCCCCCATGCAATTAAATCCAAGACTTGCGATGATTCGTCTTTGCACTGTGTCCCAGCATTAAAAAAATGACACTGATGGGGGACATTATAATTAAAGGTAAAATCCCACAAACATTGAAAGTCCCTAAGAGGGCTGACGCATACAACAGATTCATGGGCATTAATCGGAGAGACCCAGAATGAGGTCAATCAAGATGAGAAAATATTGTGATGTTAAATCAAGTTTTGAAGCAATAGAGGCTTTTCAAAAGCATTCTAGACCCCGTAGTGGCCATGCTGGGAGACCACACCGCCACGTATTTCAGGACAACTGTCTAGTATTTGTTTTTTTGTTGGGCTGATCCTATATTCACCTTATGTAGCTCCGCCCACTTGACCCAGTTGTGTTATGACTTCCTGTTCAAAACACCGTCTGTTTTACCTGCTCACTAGTACTGTACTGTCACACAGGAAGTGTCAACACAATAGGAAGTCACTGGCTGAGCCCTGTGTTGGAACATAAGGTGAACAAGGCAGGAAAAGCAGCAGAGAAGAAATCATTAGACTTCAGAAAATCACAGAGACAAAAAGACAGATAGTAGATATATGACATATGACAAAACTAACATCAGTACCCAATCAAGACGACTACTAGATTGTACCTTCAATAGAGTTTTATTTAGAGCCCAACTGAAGTGCTGTCAGTCAGTGTTTCAGGGTACGATGCTGAAAAGAAAGACCTTCCTAAAAGCTCAGGACTATCAGGTCCTTGCAGAAGAGGAAATGCATTAGTAGGTAAACATGAATTCCCTCCTGTACTGTATCAGTTTGCAGATGAAATATTTATTGTGCAGCTTGTGGGTATCAGTGATCACAGCCATGCAGCCTGCACTCAAGCACACACGCGCGTGCACACACACACACACACACACACACACACACACACACACACACACACACACACACACACACACACACACACACACACACACACGCACTGTCACACAGAGATCAAGCAGGTAAGCTAAAGTGACTCAAAGGTGCACCGGAGGATGAACGGCGTAGTGAATTGTTAATTGTCATACAGTCAATGGTCACATCATAATGCTAATGCTAATCCATGCTAATCCATATGTATGAGTTGAGACAAAAGCCAAAAATCCCAGAAGCTTCTTCTTCCCTCTTTAAAACTCACTTATGAAAGTGTTAAGAGTTGTTTTTGAAATTGCCGTACCTTTTAGCTTTGGACTGCCTTCCAAGCTAACAGACTTTTCTCATTTCAGTACATCTTGTCAGTAGACAGAGCCAACCTCAACAAAGAGCTGCTAACAGGTAGGACCATCAATAACAATTTCCTATTTCCTGGGTGGTTCAGAGATCTAACACTTTTCACCTCAAAGTAGTACACAAACATTCTTTACTTAAGTAGAAGTACACAGTTACTTGTCTAAAAAAAGACTGGTAAAAGTAGAAGAACTGATTCAACTTGTTTATTCAAGTAAAAGTAAAAAAAAAAATAGAGGCGCTGAAATGTAATCAAGTATAAAAGCAAAACTCTGACTCTGGATGTGATGAACCAAGCACACACGGACGGACACACTCCAATCATCACTCTCCAATGATAGTAGTAGGATTGGCTACAGGTGGTGTATGCTGATGGTATATAATCTCTGCTCCTGGATTTGTTTGAAACAGTCACTGAAGAACTAAATCTAGGAAATGAAAATAAATACATTAACAGTCCGTCAAGTCAGTTTTGGTAGAGCACGAAGTCCTTCATCACTCGTGTTAGTGGTAGAGAGTGGACTTGGTTCAGGCGATGTGTGCCCAGCGCTTGGCGGATCTGGATCCGACACACGTGGGCCAGACTGCGAGGACATCTCTTTGCCTCCAGAAAGACCCTGAGAGCCTCGGGATTTGCCCTCTCCTCCAGCTGTACCTGCTCCCTCACCAGGGCCGGGTCAGCGCCGTGGTCCAGGAGCAGCTGGACAAAGGCGGCCTGGCACCTGTCATACAGCACCATCTCCAGCAGGCGAGAAGCCACGTCACGGGTCAGAACGCCAGCGGCCTGGAGCAGCAGGCGGAAGCAGTCCAGGTGGATGCAGGCGGCGTAGAGAGGAGAGTTCATGAGGGTGTGATTGCCGTCGATGTCAACAGGAACAGCAGCACGGAACCTGATGAGTTCCTGCAGCATGTCCAGCCATCCATGCCGGGCAGCCCAACAGACCAGGTTGTATGAGTTGCTTCTTCTGTTGGGGTTGGCCCCGGCTTCCAGGAGGATCCGGACGCAGTCTAAGTGATCGTTGTGCACAGCATAGTAGAGAGGCGTCCCGTCATACCCATCAGCTAGGTCTACCTGGGCTCCCTGGGTGATCAGGTAGTCCACACAGGCAGCATAATCCAAGTTGGCTGCGAGCCCTAGAGGGGTCCACCACCCAATACCACTGCTAAAAAAACACTTCTCATTGATCTGCCTTCTGAAGCATTCTTTCTTCAGCAGGGTCCTCAGCTTGTCCAGGTCTCCGGCCTCGACAGCATCGTGGAACCGCCTGTCAATATCATGCCCTGCTCGAACAGCCATTCCTTCAGATGTGTCACTGTACCACATGACTTCAAACATAAGTGTGTCACTGTACCACATGACTTCAAACATAAGGACATTATGACATCATGACATCATAATGTCATCATAACATTATGACATCATGACGTTGTGTAATAGCATAACATTATGACATCGCTCACTGATGACATCACAATTCTCGAGTGACATCACTGATAACATCACCCATTGATGACATCACTATGCCCGAGTTACGACATGGCAATTGCTCGAGTGACATCACTGATGACATCATCTGTGACATCATCAGTGATTTATTTGTGACATCATTGGCCACGCCTTATTGTCTTGTTTTGGATGTGTGACAAGAGAGAGAAACAGACAAACAATGTTGCATAATTTCTGTCTGTCATGGATTAAAACCAAGCTAGCTTGTTTTGAAAATGTAAGGAGTAGAAAGTACAGATATTTCTGTTAAAATGTAGGGAGTAAAAGTAAAAAGTTGTCAGAAAAAGAAATACTCAGTAAAGTACAGATACCTGAAAATCCTACTTACTGTAAGTACAGTAACAAAGTATTTGTACTTGTTACTTCCCATCTCTGCTCAAGCCGAACACTTAATGTCGTAACATCACTGGAATTAAAGTTTTGCAATTTGAAGTTTACATGGTGCACTTTTCCTAACTAACAGTACTGCCAGTTTGATTGAGTAAGAACTGGCATTGATCAGGGCTGTAAAGATTATATTGCTGTCTCTTCTAAGCTCACCTTCCCATACCGGTGTCAATTTATGTCAGAACAAGCCAAGTTCACGTATAACACACTACTGGTAAATTCTTATTTAGGTCATGCAAATGCCTTCTAAATCAAGTTTCAAGTCTGTTCTGCCATTACATACTGAGTATGTGATGCATAAACTTGAAAGCTGAAACAGGGACAAACACAGGCCTACCTACGACTGTCTTTCTTTCCACGAATTGGCCCAAACTTGGTTGTTCGCTACTGAGCTGAGCCTTGACCCGAGTGCAGATCTGTGTTTTACAGAACTTCTCACAAGTCTCTAAAGTCTCAGTCATCAGCGGGATTTGCTCGTCTTTTTGCCCTTAAAGGAACACTCCGCCCATTTTCAACCAGCTTTGTATCATTAGAACATCAGTAGTATATCAGAAAACTGTAAACGGTTTTGAAGTCTGTCATTTAATTTGACAGTTATTGAGTATTAAAGTGTGGACTAACTCAAATTAATAACTCATTAACTCAAATCAACTCTCAATAACTGTCAAACTATGCATCATTCATCTAGTTTGACAGTTATTGAGAGTTGATTTGAGTTAATGAGTTATTAATTTGAGTTAGTGTGGACCAGTGATGTCACTGGTCCACACTTTAACACTCAATACCTGTCAAATTAAATGACAGACTTCAAAACCGTTTACAGTTTTCTGATATACTACTGATGTTCTAATGATACAAAGCTGGTTGAAAATGGGCGGAGTGTTCCTTTAAGAGACCTGATTGCAAAGCCTTCTCTCTCATCAGAAAGAGCCTTGAGATGAAGAACTTTCACAAAACAGCATACATTGACTGCTGTGTTCCCTTTTTTTTGTAATTACAATTTAATCAGTGTCTTTGTAATTACCCTTTAATCAGATCCTTTGCTCAATTTTAATAGGATTGTGAAGGTTCCCTGTGTTTCTTTTACAAGATACGTACCGCATGTCATAACAAACCGTCGCTATGTCTTTTTTTGCTTTCCTTTCTCTTGCTCAAAGAGGCAGAGACATACCCAAATACAAAGATGAACTTTGACCACAAACTGCAGGACTGGAGTCCTGAAACAGGGCTAATGACCTTTGTCAGGTAAATAGTTACCGATCTCACACATGTGCAGCACCCACACAGTACACGCGTGCGCACACGAACGCACGCGCACGCGCGCACACACGCACACACACACACACACACACACACACACACACACACACACACACACACACACACACACACACAGACACACGCACACACAGGCCAGCCTACTACACGGTATTAAGTATACAGAGGATAATTGAAGAGGATAATTTCCCCTTAGGGTGCCTTGATTTAACGCCCACTTTATCGATTCTGTTCTGTGTGTGCTCCTGCATGTAAACACATGTGGCCTTGTGCATATATATTTAACTGCCTGCCTGTATACGGTCTCGCATGGGGATAAACGTGTTGCCTTTAAGCCCCCTGTGTGCATGTCGTTTTAGTAGCTCTGTAACTGAGTGGCCTCGATGTAAATTTCACACACAATTTAGACACCAATTAACGCCTCCGGGTCATTTTAGTGGTGGGAATAGTCGCAAAGTGAATTATTAACACAGCATGTGGCATAAGGCCTGTTTCATTTGATTGCACACTCTTTTATTGAATTTAGGCTTATCTAAACCGTGCGGAAATCCATTAGATGTTTACGTTGTCAACGGTAATGTTTTGTGTTTTGATTTATTGAGGCTGTAAAATGAGCCTAGCTTAAATTGTGGATTAGAACGAGTCAGTCACTACACATGATTGCCTCAGTGGCGGAGTGCATTGATTAATTAATTGCTGTTGGTCAATTGACAGTTTGACTGTTCACTGCTGTGTGCATCCACCCTCATTCTCCCACATTATATAGCAAAATTCATGGACACTCATATTTGCATCTGTACAGATTATGTAAAGACATCCTTATGTACATCCCTTTGGTACCTATTATTCTTGATTACACCACAGAGAGTAGTTCAGGTACGTCCAGGTAAAGGCCTCATCCAGACTTTGATCTAAGTGCTGTGCAGTGGTAGGAAAAAAAAAGCCAAGGCTTTGAGTGAACCTGTGCACTGGCAAAGGAGCACCCCAAATCTGCAGTGTAGAACATGAATTAGGCCAAGTCTGAGTAAGAGTCGTTCCACCGTGCGGCTCCAGTCAGAAGAACCACCCCAAGCCTGACTCGAGCCCTGATAGCCTGGGGCACCCATCGTTTCCACATTTTCCTCAAACTATAGGCATGAAAATGAGCAGCTAAAATCAGAGTCTAAAGCTCAGTGGAGGGAGGTGGGCTCACACATCAGGACTAGAAGCCAAAGTAGAAACCTCACATGACCTTACCTCTTCTGTGGCCCCATGGAGTGCAGCAGTTTTCCCATCAACATCATTCATAGATTATCGTTAGAACTCTAGAATCCCTCACTCACTCACAGCAGGGACCACACATTTTACAATGCTCTCATACAGTATGAGTGTGACGATGGAGTAAATCAATGAATACATTTGTATACGAAGAAGAAAGTGGTATGATTCTCTGTTGCACAAATATGTATTGTGCAATTTGTCATGGCACTGGGATGTTTCTCAGGCCTGATGGGACCATGGAGGAGATCAAGGCAGACCTGATCGTAGGCTGTGACGGAGCCTTCTCCGCCGTCCGCAAGCAGTTCCTCCGACGCAGCCGCTTCAACTACAGCCAGACCTACATCCCCCACGGCTACCTGGAGCTCACCATGCCACCCATCAATGGAGAGGTCAGTCCTCTGCTGCCCTGGTGCTATCCTGTTACCCCCGCCACCTCCCTTCACTGTAGTGAAGATGCCCTTAGTGTTGTTCAGCATTTGCAGGCACCAACATAATGTGTTATTGTTTACTGCCCCCCCCCCCCCCAGTTTGCCATGAAGCCGAATTATCTGCACATCTGGCCACGAAACACGTTCATGATGATCGCCTTGCCCAACTTGGTGAGTGTGAATATTGTCTTTGCTTATGTCCTGTTTTCTGCAGCTACAAACAAACTACATATTCCAAGTTGTAGGTAAGGTTTACTTTTGATGTCATTGCTTATATTTGGCAAATACCAGCTGTGAGAGTTACAAAAATGTGACAAAAGCGTAACCTGAAGAAGGTCTATGATGTGATCGAAATGCCTTTAGGAGCAACGGTGCTGCAGACATTTCTCTCATTTCTAAACGCATGCAGATGCAGCTGTACGGTTAATTATGCTCATCTGCAGACCCCCCCCTCGCTGCACAGCTTAGTTGGCCGGCGTCCAGAGATTTAAATCCGCCCCACTCCACCAAGTCGACTTGCTTGAAGAAGGAAATGGAGTGTAACCATGTGACAATTCAGTCTGATATCGGCCTATCGGCTTAGTGCCCCACCTCGCCTCAATGAAATCCCTCAAGCCAGTACAGGCTTACTCATCACAATCCTTCGTCTGCAAATGTCTCGGCTGCCTGAGGTCCAGCGTACGTTTCACACAGCAACACCGTTAACCACTGTCCAATTAACTTTGAATCTAACCACTGTCCAATTAACTTTGAATCTAACCACTGTCCAATTAACTTTTAATCTAACCACTGGTCCAATTAACTTTGAATCCTTGCTCTCTATCTCAGTGTCTACCTGTTATCCTCTCTGCCCCTCTCTCATTCATGTTAGTGTTATCTCTCTCTCTCTCTCTCTCTCTCTCTCTCTCTCCTTTCATTCTTAATCTCATAATGATTTTTTTCTGCCTGGCTGAGTCAGCACAACACTTTGCCTCTCTGTATAGTGAGACCAGGTTAAGGCAGCTAGCTGACGTTGGAGTGCATTAGCGCTGTCATTCACATGAACCCCACGGCCCGGGGATGCATTAGGTTCCTGTGAAAAACACCCTGGCTGCCGTGGAGATGCCATGGTAACAGTGACACGACTAAAAGGCCCTTAGGGATGATGGTCCTGATGTTGATGGATGACACCGGCCAACTGGGCAGATAATGGCACGCCCACACCATCACTTCACTTTCATCCATCACTCGCGCCAGGGGCCGGGCGGGTTCGCTTGGCCCAGTTCTCACCGGAGAAGAAAATCCATCTAAAAAAATCACCTTGCAAATAGAGATGAAACGGTATTACAATTTGATATCCCAATTATAGTGACCAAAATTATCACACTTATCATTATCATCACGGTATTGTAATGAGCTGGAAATATTCAAAAAGTACTGACACACTCACTGAAATCATTTCACAGAGGCGGCGCGCCAGCGTCTGGTAGACTGTTGCTAACTTTAGTTGATGATGGACAGAATTACCGTGTAACCACGGTAACACGGAAATCATGGTAATACGGTTTTAATGATAAGGGAATTTTATCACGCGGTTTATCATTAAACCGGTTATCATTTCATCCCTACTCGCAAACATCCTGAATCCATAATAATCATGTGAACGCAGCCCTATACTCTGGAACAACCTTCCCAAATTAATTAGGTTGCACTACCATTGAAAAAATAACTTTTACTTTATGGCCTTTCATTGTGACTGATGTGTTTTACCTGCTGTTCATCTTGTGTTCTGTTCTGTTCTCTTGCTCTTCTAATGTTGTGAAGCACTTTGTATTGTAACCAAGTGTTCTGTGTTTAAAGGAACACTCCGCCCATTTTCAACCAGCTTTGTATCATTAGAACATCAGTAGTATATCAGAAAACTGTAAACTGTTTTGAAGTCTGTCATTTAATTTGACAGTTATTGAGTGTTAAAGTGTGGACCAGTGACATCACTGGTCCACACTAACTCAAATTAATAATTAATTAACTCACATCAACTCTCAATAACTGTCAAACTATTCATCATTCATCTAGTTTGACAGTTATTGAGAGTTGATTTGAGTTAATGAGTTATTAATTTGAGTTAGTGTGGACCAGTGATGTCACTGGTCCACACTTTAACACTCAATAACTGTCAAATTAAATGACAGACTTCAAAACCGTTTACAGTTTTCTGATATACTACTGATGTTCTAATGATACAAAGCTGGTTGAAAATGGGCGGAGTGTTCCTTTAAGGCGCTGTCTAAATAACGATGACTTGATTTGACTTGACGTGACAAGAGGTGTGTGATGAGAGCTAAGCTCACTGTACGCACTGTGTGCACTCGCCATCTCAGGACAAGACGTTCACCTGCACCCTATTCATGCCCTTTGACGAGTTTGAGAAGATCACTACTGGAGATGAAGTCCTTGCATTTTTCAGAAATTACTTCCCAGACGCCCTACCGCTATTAGGAGCGTAAGTGACTTCCTCACCCTCTATTCCTCCTCCATCTCTCTCTCTAGCTCGATTTTTTTCTCCTCTTCTCCGTTCATCTCTCCATCTAACTTGACGAGCCAGCCTCGAAACACTTCTATATTTCCATCATGCTGTCAGCTCCACATCCATAACCCGTGCTCTGTGAAGTGTGAAATTACAGACCTACGGTTACACGGCTCGGAGGAGGAGCAGGTTTTAATTTGAGGCGAACAGTATGATGCAGGTGAACGGGGAGATAATACGTTTTAATTATATTGCACTTTTCGAAAACAAAGTTACAAAGTGCTTTCCATAAAATAAAATAAACGATAGGAAGTAGGGATGCACCGATATGAAAATTTTGGCCGATGCCGATAACCGATATTAACATTGCTGTTATGGCCGATAACCAATATTTACCGATGTCGATATGATCTGTATAAAACCACATTTTTATGATCATCACATTTTGTACATACTGAAAAACACATGTTAACACTGAATTTGAAAAAGTTATGCATTTCTTTATTTGCAAAGCCTTTGGAAAAGCCCATAAATCATAGATTTACTGCATTATTTCATATCAATGTGAAGAATTTGGCTGATAATGATAACTTATATTAACATTGCAACATCTGACCGATACCGAAATGACCGATATGTTAAAAAATGACTAACATCGGCCGATACCGATATGATTGCCGATATATCGTGCATTCCTAATAGGAAGCAATGAAGCAACAAAACCATAAAACAATAAAACCATAAAACAGAGATAAAACATAGGTATAAAAGGGGTGCGGACAAGGAATACATTCAATAAAACTTTAAGCCTTTGTGTAAAAATATGTCTTAAGAAGTGATTTAGAAGATGACACCAGTTTTGTTGCCAAAGATGCAGGGAGTCCTACCGCTGAGGGGCTGCGACCGAAAAGGCCCCGTCACTTTTGGTAATAAGATGCGTATATGAGGAATCACTAGAAGATCCCTGCCTGAAGATATCAGGTAGGCTGTGTTGTGGCTTATAAAGAACCAGCATCCAAAATGTAGCTAGTAGCCTTAAAATCAATTCTAAAACTCACAGGCAACCAATGGAGAGAAGCGAGGATGCGTCATATATGTTTCTGTCTCCTAGAAATTGTCAATAGCAGAAGTGCTGTTAAAATTCATGACTCCAGTAGGTTCCTCGGCAGAGAGATGAGGGAGTGCCGGCACACCAGAACAACCAGGCAGAGAGATGAGGGACTGCCGGCACACCAGAACAACCAGGCAGAAAAGCTTGGCACCACGGCTTTATGGTCCAATGGAGGAAAGTCTGACAATTTCAGATTGCTCACAAGAAAGCACCAGATCAAGAGTATGACCCTTGGAATGACTAGGCTCTGTAACGAACTGTGCAAAATTTAGATTCATACAGCTTACAATCATAACGTTCAGTAAGTCATTTATAAGCTATTAGTTAATGATGAGCTAATGATGAACTAATCACACGCGAATATACATTTGTAGAGGATTAAGTTGTAAGTCATTCAAAGCATTTATATTCCAACCTGTCTCTATACACATTTGTTAATCATGAACAAATGATGAGCAAATCATTAGTAAATTAAAAATCATCAACTAATAGCTTATAAATGACTTACTACTGAACGTTATTATAAAGTGTTACTGATAAAGTAGGACAGCAGACATGTATATTAAAATCACCAAGGATAATAACTGTATTGTGTTGCGCCACTATAAGTGATCAAATAATTATTGCAAAACAATTCTGGATTAAATTTAGGAGGTCTATAGATTCAAACACACACAGTGTCTTCATAAATTATAAAAGTAAGGATTTCAAAAAGAGCTTTGAAACAAAATGGCTACAGCCTAGGTTGTTGGAGATAAAATAACTTTATGGGGGAATGCTTCATTTAGCAGGAGTAAATCACCAGGCCTCAGCCATGACTCAGTGATCAGAAAGAAATCAATATTGTGGGCCATAATAAAATCTTGATAGGGGTGGCGTGAGCTGTAAAAACAGTTGAGGTGTGTAATTAATTTACTTCCTCCCGGGGATCGACTTCATTTGGGGCAGCCATCGGGTCGACTTCATTTGGAGCACCCGGGCACAAATAGCTAAACGCATGTTTACTTTCCAATGTTCTGTTGTTTAGCCTCACCAGGGCAGAGCAGATCTTGGCTTCGTTCATTCGCAAATCTAAAAAGACGCTTTTAACTTCAGCAAACCAAAGCCTGAACCCGCGTTGAGGAAAATATAACTGTCAAAATGAATAGCTCAGCGATATGCATGTAATTGTTTTGTTTTGTTTTCCGTTGTGCCTCGTAGCGAAGCTCTCAAAAGGGATTATTTCCGATTGCCGGCGCAGGCCATGGTGTCTGTCAAGTGCTCCCCGTATCACATCGGTGACAAATGTGTCCTCATGGGTGACGCGGCCCACGCAGTGGTGCCATTTTATGGGCAAGGGATGAACGCCGTAAGTAATATGAAAGGGATGAATAAGTAATATTAAATAGCGAAGAGGACAGGGTGGGAGACTCACCTATCCATTCTCATTGTGCAGGGCTTTGAGGACTGCATTGTCTTCGATGAAATATTGGATCAGCTCAAGGAGGATTTCAGTAAGTATATTTTACATGAGCTGAGATTTATAGGAGGCACACAGAGGCCATTTACACCTGGCGCTAACATGCGTTTTCTGTGATCAGATTGCAATCAGATTGTGTTTTATCACTTGAAATGCCAGGTGTAAACACACCCAAAACGCATTGAAGAAGGATTGCAATCTGATCGGGCCAAACCACTTCCGGAGGGGGTCAGTGATGCATCGTGTACACATTAAACACAAGTGTAAATGCAATGTGTCTGGATACAGCATCTTTATGCGGATTGAGTGGACAACCATTTCTGCCATCAGATTGCAATCTGATGGCAGAAAACGCATGTTAACGCCAGGTGTAAATGGAATCAGGTTAATGTGGTCAAGCACAATCTGATTGCAATCTGATTGCAATCTGATGGCAGAAAACGCATGTTAACGCCAGGTGTAAATGGCCTCACAGAGAATAAGAATCTGGCGATAGAACAACATAAGAGTGTCTCTAGGCCTATCGACTTGGTTCATCTTCTGTAAATATAAATAGACTTGTTTGTTTTCCCTTCCTTAGGTGCTGTGCTGCCTGAGTACACCAGAGTGCGAGTTCCAGACGACCATGCAATCGCAGACCTGGCTATGTACAACTATGTCGAAGTAATGCATATCTATCTGTTTCTTAGGAGAAGTTTCACCTAGTATTGCACAGTGCGCACACTTCTGTACTCAAGCACTGCTGCATCGATCTGCTGGAGTGGGTTCGAGTTATTAGGGCAGAAATCAAGAAATGCTGATAATTGAGAGGCAGTGGCCTTAACAATAGTAATGGAATGGACCAGGTAATGAGATGTGAGCTTAGCATAGCAGCTTATTGACATCGGTGTCAGTCAGTTGCGCACCGGGTAGCTACTCTGCTCAATTGTTAATTAACTTCCTAATTATTGCCCACAGTGCCAGCCCAAGTGATTTATTGAGAGCGATCCATTCACGCTGTGAATGTGCTAAGAACTGGCCCAAGACAAAACCCTGAGACATTCTTCCTCTTATTTTGCATCTATCTATTTGCATCTAATTTAAAGTTAAGTGTTTACTGTGATTTCCACTTTTAATCTGCCCACAACAGGTGTATGTATGGCAGAGCCATGCACAGACAGACAGAAGATTGGGCTTAGGGGATAGGGGCAGACTAATTGTGCCGGCTACAATCAACAGGATGTTATCACTCTCCAGCATATCTGACAGGTGGATAGCTCCCTAACCATCTGGCCAGTACAATTCAGCCACACACAATGCCAGCAAATTGGTCTCGTTATTCTTCACAGATCTTACACGTGGCTGTCAACAACAGCAGGGTTTTGTTGAAGGGCGCGCACGCGCACACACACACACACACACACACACACACACACACACACACACACACACACACACACACACACACACACACACACACACACACACACTCTCTCTCTCTCTATCTCTCTCTCTCTCTCTCTCTCTCTCTCACACACACACACACACACACACACACACACACACACACACTCTCTCTCTCTCTCACACACACACACACACACACACACACACAGACACACACACACACACAGGCACACACACAGACACACACACACACACACACACACACACACACACACACACACACACACACTCTCTCTCTCTCTCTCTCTCTCACACACACACACACACACACACACACACACACACACACACACACACACACACACACACTCTCTCTCTCTCTCTCTCTCTCTCTCTCTCTCTCTCTCTCTCACACACACACACACACACACACACACACACACACACACACTCTCTCTCTCTCTCACACACACACACACACACACACACACACACACACACACACACACACACAGACACACACACACACACAGGCACACACACAGACACACACACACACACACACACACACAGACACTGTAGGCTACTTCTGCTTGAGAGGGTAGAAAAATAACATCTGCTTTTATCTTAATTGTCTAATGAAGTGAGTTGAAATGGGCATAGTTTTTGAGGAAGAAATGTTCGCTGAAATCTCAAAAATGGAAAAACAATGGTACCATTTTATTCTGTGAACTTAGAAGGTAGACAGATGCTTTGCTTCACTAACAGATGTGCACGTGTTGTTGTTGTTCCGTAGATGCGAGCGCATGTCAACTCCAAATGGTTCCTCTTCCGAAAGCATGTCGATAACATCCTCCACTTCCTCTTGCCGAAGACAATAATTCCTCTGTACACAATGGCAAGTTTTTCCTATAGTACACAAAATAAGATGAATATTGTTAAGATTTATCAGAAAAGAGGTTTCATTTTCTGCCATTCTCTTTCTCTAGATCACCTTCACCAGGACCAGGTACCACGAAGCAGTGAATCACTGGCACTGGCAAGACAAAGTGAGACACTTTGAGAAAATGGGGAAAATGTATTTTCTCTTGTGTCAGGCCTGCCACTGGTGTCTGAGCATGGATCCACTAGTCTCCCGCCTAACAGTACGATCTGACCTGGCCAATATGGCCGTCAAGTGTCTGCAAATGAATTCACTCGACCCCCCCACTTAACACTTTTTCATACCTTCTTTGAACATCTGACTGGTGTAATCCCACACTCTTGAAGTTGCAGTATTATCAGAGATCAGAGAGCAGGAAAGTGAATTCCACCATTGTTGATTTGTTTCAGCCACATTATGCTCACAGCTCCCTCCCCACATGGAGAAGTGTTGTTGCTCTTTCAGGCTGGGCGGTAGATGAGCTGGTTAGTCGTCCTTGACGCTGCGTCAAACTGTCTGATGTGACCTACCTTGATGCCATCTACAGCAGTGATGCATCGTGGGATGGATAGGGACCATGTCACAGTGTCTTTGGTCGATTATTCAAACCATAGGGATGTGTGGACCAAGGGCAAAATTACCTCTGGGGGGCGGGACTTGGAATCTTTTTACTGTATGTGGCACGTGTTTATCATAAGGTATTTGGACACGATAATCATATTATGATTCCATTATAGAACACTCTAGACTATGTTACAAACTGACAGTACTTCAGTAACACATTATAATACAGAAATTATATGTATGCTGTATGACGCTGATGTGCAGGAGTTTCCCCAAAATTAGGCATTGAGAAAACATAAAAAAAAGAGTTTTGTTACCACATTCCATTTTGGTTACATTTTGTCCAAATAACTATTTGAACAAGAGGAGTGGATAGTTCTACTATTCTTTAACCCATTGATACCTGATGCAGCATTTGCATGTATATCCCTCATTTGTGTGTGTCCCTTTAAGACGCAGTTTGCGGTCTTAAAGGGATACACACACAAATGCTGCATCAGGTATCAATGGGTTAATATAAATTGCATATTTTCTCATGTAGGATTTGCTGTGTGCAACATAGCGCGTGAACATATCACACAAATCAGTCACACCAGATTCATTCATATGCATGTTAAGGTAGTATTTTGTGTGTAGTTGTAATGTGCTTTAACGCATAAGTGATCTACCTCAAGTACATCCTTAAAGGAACACTCCGCCCATTTTCAACCAGCTTTGTATCATTAGAACATCAGTAGTATATCAGAAAACTGGAAACTGTTTTGAAGTCTGTCATTTAATTTGACAGTTATTGAGTGTTAAAGTGTGGACCAGTGACATCACTGGTCCACACTAACTCAAATTAATAACTCATTAACTCAAATCAACTCTCAATAACTGTCAAACTAGATGAATGATGAATAGTTTGACAGTTATTGAGAGTTGATTTGAGTTAATGAGTTCCACTTTTTGTTCTTTATACAATTTGACAGTCAAATTAATCGTACTTTTTTTTTTTACAAGCTTTCATTGAATGTACTTTTCACAGGTGATCACCCGAGGCCTGCTGTGCTGTGCTGCAGGGACTGTGGTGGGAGGCTCCTACCTGCTGATTAAAAACCCTCCCAATGTGTCCAACATCCCCATTGAGAAAATGTGGAACAGGCTGCTGGCCGTCAAACCCTTCTGAGCAATTGGCAAAACGCACCATCTGTGCGGTGGACAGTAAAAACTGAAAGGACCTAATTAGAATATTAATTAAGAGTTTGATTGATTCTTTTCTGTCACAGTGAAGGCCCTGCTGGTCACATTGTTATTATACTAACTCAGCCCAGTCACGGTGACGGAAAATTCCATTAGCGGTTGATGATACCGGTTTCTGAACGCCAGTAAAGATACAAACATTTTTGAATAGAAGCTGCCCATAGTCGATATTTTGGACTGATATCTTGTGCAGAACTTTTACATATCTAGGCCATTGCCAAACGAGTTCACACAATGCTGATTAAGCCTATATAGGCTGAGCCATCTGCTAACTTGAATGGGGATAGATAGATAGATAGACAGACAGACAGTAATCATGCGGCTCTTCCAGACTTTCCAAATATTATCGGACCCAATGGATCGAATTCTGATAGTGAAACGAGTTGTGATGTTCAAAACAATTTATCCACTGTTTTACAGCCAAAACAATAGTGAAGAAGTAGGCTATGGCAGAGCCTGTGACTGTGTCGACAGTGTTTCTGTAATTACTCTCAATACCAGAAGGGGGAGACAA
The DNA here is from genome assembly GCF_964638095.1 of Poromitra crassiceps. Taxonomy (NCBI): domain Eukaryota; kingdom Metazoa; phylum Chordata; class Actinopteri; order Beryciformes; family Melamphaidae; genus Poromitra; species Poromitra crassiceps. The sequence continues at coordinate 9,741 of NW_028150876.1, read as the reverse complement.
AAGTTCCACACTAAATATGACCCTTTTCATTTTCAACACTAATAAATAATAATAATCTTACTACTATAATTGGAGATCTGCCTGTTTGTCCGGCTGGAGTTTGCGCACCGTTGCTCTGATTGCCTCCCAAAATTACCACAACACTTTTCAGGGGTTCACACTCGGAGAGCCATTGTGACATCATCAGCATCCCTTCCCTGCTTCCCACTGATGATGTCATTGATGATGTTACTCGAGTGACATCACTGATGACATCACAATTGCTCAAGTGACATCACCCACTTAATCTTGCACTGGTGGGCAGGCCAGGAGCAGTGGGCAGCTTTCTTGTGTACAGCACCCGGGGCCATCTTCAAACGTTGTCATCACTGCTCAGGGTGACAGAGGCTACACAAATGTTCCTAACGCTCATGAGTCCTGTCTTCTGTTCTCTTTGCTTCTGCCATCTCATCACATCATCTACTGCAGGGAAAGAGAGGCTTTTTTCAGAGTTGATCAACACTGACACTTTTCTTTGGATTAAAATCACCCTCAATTACAACAAATACAGACACAAGGGCCACTCATTTATTCATTCACTCACACTCACTCCCATCCATCCACACGGAATAAGGTTATTATCAGCTATGGAAATCCATTCATCAAGTCTATTCGCAGCTGACAGCCCGGGAGGTCACTGACGCAGCCTCAGGTATCAGTTCAATCTCCTCTTCTCTAATTACACTCCTGTAGTTTTCATAAAAGTAATTCCACCAAATGTCAATTCACGACTGCTTTCGGCAAATTGATGAGAGGATTAGGTATGAGATTGGTGATTTTAGATGAGATAAAAGCACGTGAGCTAGCTAGTTAAAATAGGTTATCTTTATTCAACCGTACACAGTAATGTTTGTGAATCATGTTCTATGGCTAAAGAGCTAAGGCTTCCCCCCCACCGTTTTCCACACTGCATTTTGGCGAGCTGCGGTACCAACCAAACACAACCACATGTTGAGCCGATCAGGTCCGTTAACACCACTGGCCTCTAAACACGACGCAGTCCTACATATGGGAATATGGGGAATGACAGATGTGCCATTGGAATAACGCATCACCGTCACACCACGTGTCAGCTACATGATCATGTATATCACCATGTGTCAGCTACATGATCATGTATAACACCATGTGTCAGCTACATGATCATGTATAACACCACGTGTCAGCTACATGATCATGTATAACACCACGTGTCAGTTACATGATCATGTATATCACCACGTGTCAGCTACATGATCATGTATATCACCACGTGTCAGCTACATGATCATGTATAACACCACGTGTCAGTTACATGATCATGTATATCACCATGTGTCAGCTACATGATCATGTATATCACCATGTGTCAGCTACATGATCATGTATATCACCACGTGTCAGCTACATGATCATGTATAACACCACGTGTCAGCTACATGATCATGTATAACACCACGTGTCAGCTACATGATCATGTATATCACCACGTGTCAGCTACATGATCATGTATATCACCACGACTGATGTTAGATGAGGATGAAAGACTGTCAGGAGAAAAGGTCTAGTTGAGACTGCTGACAGTGGGATATTTACAATTACCTGTAACAAGTCTGTAACGGTGAATCTCCCAACCTGTAACAAGTCTGTAACGGTGAATCTCCCAACCTGTAACAAGTCTGTAACAGTGAATCTCCCAACCTGTAACAAGTCTGTAACAGTGAATCTCTCAACCTGTAACAAGTCTGTAACAGTGAATCTCTCAACCTGTAACAAGTCTGTAACGGTGAATCTCAACCTGTAACAAGTCTGTAACAGTGAATCTCAACCTGTAACAAGTCTGTAACAGTGAATCTCTCAACCTGTAACAAGTCTGTAACAGTGAATCTCTCAACCTGTAACAAGTCTGTAACAGTGAATCTCCCAACCTGTAACAAGTCTGTAACAGTGAATCTCCCAACCTGTAACAAGTCTGTAACAGTGAATCTCCCAACCTGTAACAAGTCTGTAACAGTGAATCTCTCAACCTGTAACAAGTCTGTAACAGTGAATCTCTGAACCTGTAACAAGTCTGTAACAGTGAATCTCTCAACCTGTAACAAGTCTGTAACAGTGAATCTCTCAACCTGTAACAAGTCTGTAACAGTGAATCTCTCAACCTGTAACAAGTCTGTAACAGTGAATCTCTGAACCTGTAACAAGTCTGTAACAGTGAATCTCTCAACCTGTAACAAGTCTGTAACAGTGAATCTCTCAACCTGTAACAAGTCTGTAACAGTGAATCTCTCAACCTGTAACAAGTCTGTAACAGTGAATCTCCCAACCTGTAACAAGTCTGTAACAGTGAATCTCCCAACCTGTAACAAGTCTGTAACAGTGAATCTCCCAACCTGTAACAAGTCTGTAACAGTGAATCTCCCAACCTGTAACAAGTCTGTAACAGTGAATCTCCCAACCTGTAACAAGTCTGTAACAGTGAATCTCTCAACCTGTAACAAGTCTGTAACAGTGAATCTCCCAACCTGTAACAAGTCTGTAACAGTGAATCTCAAACAGGCAGAGGCAGAAAGAGAGCCTCAATGTCCTGGGAGGTCAGAGAGCATATTGTTTTGGCTTGGAATTGCATGAGAAGTCCTAAGGCATACTGAGAGACGAGAGGGAGAAGTCCCAGCCGCATCATCACAACGGCCGCACTTGGATGACGTTGACCTCCGAGGCGTCGCCGCCCCTGGAGCTCACGTCCAGGTGGTGGAGGTCATCGCTGGTGATGATGAAGACGATGGAGGAGGAGCTGAAGGTCACCCTCTTTTTGGGCCGGTCCCTGCTGCCGCATCCGCCGGACACCACGATGGGACGGATGGGGCGCTTGACGGGCGCCAGGGGGCGCTCTTTCATGCTGTGCTGCAGCCAGGAGAGTCGCGAGCAGAACAGCTGTAGCAAACAGCGCCGGAACTGTCAGACAATGGGAGGGGAGGAGAGAGGTAAAAGGAAAAAGAAGACCAGTATTAAACACAGGGGTGAAATAGCACACTTACCTCTCTCTTTTGTCAGAGCAAGACTAATCCTAACCCCAACCCTAACCTTAACCCTAACACAAGATATCAGACTCTCAGGATGACCGCAAGCTAAACCTAAGCTACACACGTACAATACGTATTTAGGCTTGGCTAAATATACATAGTGCACCTGCATAAAAACAAATAAATACGAAAATACAGAAGAACTGTTACAGGAATATGCACACACACACACACACACACACACACACACACACACACACACACACACACACACACACACACACACACACACACACAGGTTTCACTTACTCCTTGAGGCCATTTGCACCTGGCACTAACAGTTTTCTGTGATCAGATTGTAATCAGATTGTGCTCGACCACTTGGAAAGTACAGCTGTAAACGCCGCCAAGACGCATTGAGGACGGATTGCGATCTGTTGGCCAAACCACCTCCGGAGGTGGCGCAGGGACGCATTGTGACCAATGCGTCCCTGAGTAGATAATTGAGATGCTCTAGATTCAGCGTGTTTGCTCAGATTCATTCCTGGTGTCAGGTGTGGTCACTGGTGGGAAATATACTGACAAGAAGTACACAGGGAGATGGACCAATCAAAACTTGGCTGAACCTCTTCACCACCAGCCACTAAGAAGAAGCCATGTGGGGCCACCAACATGCACAGGTCTCTAGTGCAGCTACGAATCCCATTGAAGCCACTGCTTATCTCACCTTTCTGCTCATGACGAGATAGATGAGGGGGTTGTAGGCCGTGCTGGACTTGGCAAAGAAAGAGGGGATGATGGCTGCCGTGGGAGACACCATGCTCTTCCTGCCAAAGGCCGCCATCATGGACACCACGGCGTACGGCGTCCAACACACCAGGAAGGAGGTGATCATCAGGAGGAACATCACCGCCACCTTCTTCTCATACCGCAAGATCTTAATGATATGCACCGTCTGAAGGTCCTGGATGGAGCGCAGCTGCGAAGAATGAAGACAGGAGGGAGAAAGGAGTCAGATCCGAACTGTTATGGGGCTGGTGGTCAAAATGGTTAGAGCAGCTGTCTGGTGACCAGCGGGTTGCTGGATTGATACTTATCTTCAGTGATAGGTAGTTATCATCAAGTGTTTGGTCATGTGTACGAGTGTGTGTATGGTATCTGTGTCTGTGCACAGCAAATCTCACATTCTACTGGACCAATCGGCATTTAAAAAAGATGTGGTGGGTTATGATCCGGGGAAGGTCACGGGCAGGTCGTACAGTCCTGGAACCACCTGGAAAGTCCTGGAAACCAAGTACAAACCACCTCAGGCCCACACCCTGAGTCGGATTGGGCTGAATATTTGAATGATGGTGTGTTATGAACCGGGGAAGGTCATGGGCAGGTTGTAAAGTCCTGGAAACCATCTGGAAAGTCCTGGAAATCACCTGGATACCACCATAATTTCCAGACAAGCAAAAGGCGCAGTTGTATTGCTTTGTTACTATTTAACCCGGCCAACACCGGGTACATTGTTAGTGCAACATAAAAACACACCTCAGTGTGCTTCTCAATTACACTCAATTATGCTCAATTACTGCTCAATTACTGCTCAATTACTGCTCAATTACGCTCAATTATGCTCAATTACTGCTCAGTTACACAGGTGACGTTATGTCCCCAAAACAGATGACACAAACAACTGGATTCATAATCCCTTAGTAACCCCATTAATAACACTGTCATGTCTTGTAACATCCTATGCGTGTTGACAGTCTGTGGAGGTAGAGGGGCTACACAGCAGGAGGTTGAATGTTTGAGGAGGTTCAGGACCTTAAAAAGTTTGAACCTCTGAGATAGTGTTTGCCCATAGTGCTGCCCTTCGCAGTTGGGTATTGGCTAAGGCATAGTGGAGCCTGGCGGAGACCTTCCGAGTGCACTTTTCTAGTTGGTTATGGAATCATCGGGTCATTAAAACGTAACCTCGTACCTCGTTTATTGACTTGTCGCGGGCACTTGACACTGTAGATGACCCTCCAGCTAAACAGACTTGCACTAAAGGGATGAGATGAGAGAATTGCACGTGACCGGTTTCACGAGACTCCCTCAGAGACAGCAGACAGTCAACAGGAGCGGATAGAATCACACCAGGCTTCCATCCAACACCGGCTTTTGTTGACGTTCTACATTATTCATGAAACCAATGGCCTAAACACAACATCCCCAAGATCTACTGCATACTGAATACTTTTCACCAAGGGCCACATTTAGTAGGGTCATCTGTGGCACTTCCGTGACCGTGGAGAGCAAAGGTCCGTTTCTCAATGGATTTGTCATCTAGGAGGGTTAATAAACAAATTTAGCCGGGGTGTATTTTTTTAAAAAGGCGGGGAAAATATTTGAGAGACCAAAATCCAAAATGGCTGCCGTGGAAATGAACTTTTTAATGGTTTGACCTACAATGATGCACAATACATGGTTTCAGAGCTTATTCTGGTCAAGAAATACATATTTGGTGTTTATATAATGATTTGACCTATTTTTGACCTTCAAATCCGAGATGGCTGCCAATTTTGAGCTCTAAAAGGCAGTTTTTTCAAAACAACATCGTCATAGAGCCTTCATATTAGGCTTGAATGACAGGTCTTCTCATGATGAGTTGAATAATATACAGTATAAGTACACAGAAGTCATCTCTGAGGTCAATAAAGTCAATGTTTGTGTGTAAACAACAGTTGCTGATTTGCGGTTTCCCATTAAATAGGGTAGGCTACTGAGAATATGGTGTCCAGTTCATCCCATCACATTTTCATAATGAACCAAAAACAATTTTGCACTATAGCCTAACATAAAATAGTATTCTGTATGCAAAGCTAGCAAGGTTAGTTGTTGCTTGAGCTGAATTTAAAGGTCAAGTCAAAACAAACAATGAAATTAACTTCGAAATTAAAACTGAATCCTAGGCTACTAAATTTCATCAGCACACAGTAAAGGAAACTTGTCTTTGAACTCAGCTGACTGTCTAGTCCTAATCCCTGTTGCGCAATGTCCCTTTTCAGTGAAGTTTTAGTTTTTGTTAAGAGTATGGACTTTTAATCTTGACATTGTTGGTAGGCAATGGCCCTTTTTCAGTCAAGCATTTTCAGATTAGCTCAGTCAGTCTGTGAAGCAGTCAGTGTCAGCACTTGCGCGAGCTCGCTTTTTCTCTAACTAACGTTAACGTTACACACTTTAAGACACTTTGTTTGAGGATATCAACGTTATTCACTAGTCTAAAGATAGTTCTACCATCAAGAACATATAAAACAAAAGCAAAACATTTTTTTTTGCAGAAGTCATCATTGATATTTGGTGTTAGCTAACGTTAGGTAACGTTATTATTTTTAGCTAAAGTTAATGTTATCTGTCTCCACACTTCTGTCAACTGACAAAAATGCAATTCCAGCACGGGCCACACAGGGGCATGCTATTTGGGGAACCCTGATCTACTATTTATATGTTTTTATCTAGGCATTCATGAGTCTACAGTCCTTTCCCTCGCTTCGTTAAAGCGTTTCAAGTGTTTTAGAAAATAGTCCTCTGTAGGATTCAGAGTGTGAATTAGGGATGTGCGATGTCAGCCATGGTTCCACACTGAACCATCACGATGGTTCCAAACTGAACCATCACGATGGTTCCACACTGAACCATCACGATGGTTCCACACTGAACCATCACGATGGACGATGGCATCGTCGTTGGCCGGGGGGGAAGGGGTTACAAGTTCAATAGGGTATGTAGCACGCACCCAGCATGCGTCCAGGGGCTGGTGTTGAAACCAAAAGTAAGACTAGCGCGCACCCAGCAGAGAGAGGGAAGGGGAGGAGGAGCTGGTGTGGAAAGTTCTGGAAACAGAAAGTTAGACTGACCAGAGCGGAGGCTTTGTAATTGGCTGTGTTGGAAACTTGCCCTTCAATCAACTTCCATAATGGCAGAGGAGATTAACCTCGTCGCAAAAAAAGGGACCACTTCGCCTATCTGGCAGTATTTTGGATTTCACCCTGATGAGGATGGACAACCCAAAGATACTACTAAAGCTGTGCGCAGGAGTTTTTTTCCAACTGCACTCACCCGTGCGTCGTGGGTCAGTGCAGTTGGACTTTTTTATTATTTATTATTATCTGTAACATTTTAATTTGAAAAGTTCATTAATCACGACGGTCCGATGTAGAAGGCTCAGAGGTCGATGGGTGTCGGAAAACAATCACGATGCCATCGTCCATCGCACCAACCCTGTGAATACTTCTCTTTCGAGCGTTTCCACTCGATGTGATGAGTCGTGATGATGAGTCATGCAAAGCATGGCATCGGAGGTTGTTGAGGGATTTCCATGGAGTGTGCCATGGAACCAGAGACCATGGAGTGTGCCATGGAACCAGAGACCGGGGCCGCAGACAATTAACGAGTCGTCGCCTCGCACACTTCCTAAGATGTGGTAAATACTTAAGTAAGTAAAGCGATAGCAGCCGTGCCGCCGATAGACATCTGGGTCAGAGGATTAGAAACGTATAGTGCTGCGGGTCCCATTGACACAGTTGCTTACTTACACATTATCCTGTCCAAACACTCCCTCCCGTGCTCACCTGCTCAGGGGCAGAGGCAGAGGGATGGGCTGCAGAGACTCCTGCTGGAGCTCCCCAATTTCAATGGCAAAGGTAAAGTCCCAACGATTGTCACACACCTGAGTGTGCGAAATTTGTTCTCCGCATTTGACCCATCCCCTGGGGGAGCGGTGAGCGGCAGCGTGCGCCGCGCTCGGGAATAATTTGGTGATCTAACCCCCCAATTCCAACCCTTAGATGCCGAGTGCCAAGCAGGGAGGCAACAGGTCCCATTTTTATAGTCTTTGGTATGACTGGGCCGGGGATCGAACTCACAACCTCCCAGTCTCAGGGCGGACACTCAAACCACAAGGCCACTGAGCTGATGCACACAGACACCGGTTCTCCCACGCTATCACAGTGCATTATCAAGGTGAAATCTGAGTCAACTTTATCATCCTCACAAGCTGAGAAGAAGTAGTGTTTTTATTACCAGGCTGACTTAGTAAAACGGATGACATCGGTGACACCTAGATGCATTTTGAGGCAGCGTCGGCAGCACAGTCTATAACCAGCGCTGAATTTATTACAGAGGAGGACAATGAGCTACCAGTACCAAGTGATTTCCACTACACAGGAAGAGTCCTGCTGGTACAGAAGCATACGGCGAGAAAACAATGGGAGAGAGAGAGAGAGAGAGAGAGAGAGAGAGAGAGAGAGAGAGAGAGAGAGAGAGAGAGAGAGAGAGATGAACTTGGACTTGGCCGGTGACGGTCAAGGATTTTTTTTTTCTTCATAAAAAATAAAAACCAGAACAAAAGTCATACAATGAGGATAATAATAAATAATAAATTTAATCTGTAATGATTAGCAGCTCCACTGAAGCAAGCGGGTGTGAAATGTATTCATACATTCATTCATTTTCTTTTAGGGATGGGATGATATATATTGAAATCCAATATGACAATATGTATCGTATCGATTAATCACTATTACCTACATTTTATTCTGCTGTAGTAATCACAAATGAGACGCTTGACCATCACCATGATTGCACAAGCTCTCATCCAAATGATTATTGTCACTTTGTAAAGATTGTTTACATTTTTAATTGTTAGATTCTAGAAAGCCAATGCAATTGCTACAACGATTTGTGGCTCAGAAATAAACATAATTCTGCAGAGTCAGACTTTGTTATTGAACTTTTATTATCGCGGTTGTATCGAGACAGCAGCCTATCCCAGCATGCACTGGGTGGAAGGTTATAGACAGATGGCAGAGGATGTTTAGTGCCTTATTTGAGGGAGGGGAGAGTGTTACTAATTCACTTTTCCTGTCCAGACTCTAATCAGCGACTCTCCATTCACAAGCCTGCGTAAATCATTCAGATCATCAGTCTAACTCATTCATAATACATTAGACAAGTTAACAGAGAGAGAGGGGAGGGGGGGGGGGGGCACAGAACAAGCCCGTCTCTCTTACCATCCGCACTGTGTAGAGGATGTTCCCGTAGCAGTAGATCATGATGCCCACGGGCACGAAGAAGCAGGCCAGCAGGAAGAAGAGGGTGAAGGCGGCGTCGTTGGGGTCCTTGGACGCCCAGTCCAGGGAGCAGCCCAGCCGGTGGATCTCCAGGGTGTAGTGGTTCCAGCCCAGCAGCGGAGCGGCCGTCCAGGCCAGCGAGTAGAGCCAGATGTGGGCGATGGCCCGCCAGACCCAGGTGAAGTCCACCACCCGGGCGTGGACCACCCGGATGTAGCGCTCATAGGCCAGGGCTGACAGAGTCATGATGGAGACGATGCCTGGCACGGGGTGGGGGTGGGGGGTGGGGTGGGGGTGGGGGTGGGGTGGGGGGGGCAGAGAGAGGTTACAGCCACACTGAGTCATGCAGAGAGAGAGAGCGCTCGATACAGATTCTGGGTCAGTGGCTGCTTAGCATCCGTCTGGACTGAAAGAGTTTCACTGCAGTCTTTGTAAACAAACAAAAAGTACCAACGCAACACACTGTGACCATCAGGCATTCTGTTTCAGGACCGCTCAGTATGAGAAATCCTTGGAAGTCTCACAAAAAGGAGACCACTCACTCCAACACAAATCACAAGACCTACATCAGTCTCTGAACAGGCTTCTGTTCCCATGTTTTG
>NW_028150877.1:0-29239 GCF_964638095.1 Poromitra crassiceps | reverse complement strand
CTAGGATCTGAGTTACCCATCAGGTAGATGTGTTGTTTAATATTTATAAACTTTTTTTCCAGAAGTTTATCTATGATTTTTTGTACTATGTTTATGGTTTCCGGATAGATGGGTTTGTCCAGTTTGGTGTAGTATTTGATATCCTCCAGTTGTCTGTGGCCCTCCCACAGATATTGTTTTTTGTCCAAAATGACAATCGCACTGCCCTTATCTGCTGGTTTGATAATGATATCTTTGTTTTGTTTTAGTTGAAGAATGGCTCTCTCTTCCCCTCTATTCAGGTTATTGACTAGCCTTCTAAGTATGAAGTGTTTTTGAAAGTACTCATTATCTACCTCAATAAGGTCTCTAACCTCTGCTGGTAGTTGGTCATCTTCTGGAGACCAGTTAGATTTTGGTGTAAACAGGGGGATGTCTGTTTCTTCCTTGTCTTGGAAGTGCACTGCCAATTTGATTTTTCTATGGTACTGTTGTAAATCCCACTTGCTTTTTTCCTTTAGGTTCTTGTTGCATTCCAACGTGGGAATGAAGGTTAGGCCTCTGTTGAGTAACTCCAACTGGGAAGTGGTTGGTCTAAAGTGTTTGGACAAATTTATAACATTTTTAGACCCCTCCCTTGTAGGTGGGCTTATGGGGTCTTTTAGTTTATCTGTTGAGACCAATGGTCCAGCATGCTTTTTGCTGTTTCTGTGTCCCAGTGTATGTTGTCTTTTTCAGTGGTGAAATATTGATGTGGAAGTTGGGGAATGATACGGAAGTTGTCCCTGATAATGTCATTCAGATCATTCAGTACTGTCTGTTCTTCGTCTGGTAGGTCCTTTGAATAATTGATCAGAGGTACCCAGACATTAGCTTCAGGGAAGCAGTCCTGTGTCGTTGTTACTGCTTGCGTTACCTGTTTAGACAGGGTTCTGTGACCTTTTTGTGTCCTGTTGTTAATCCCAAAGGCCAAGATTATCTTTTCTGGTTCAGTCTGTACTGTAGCTTTCTGAACTAGATTTGCTACATGTGCAAATGTTGCCCCTGGATAACTGTCTATCTGGAGATCAGGACAGTCATATGTGGGGATCCTGGCCAAATTAGAATCTCCCATGATGATCCACTTTTTTGACACTGTGAGGGCCCATTCTTTCCCCTTCCTAAATGTGTCATTGTGTCTAGTGGGTCTTTGTGGACCTCTGGGTTGATTCTGTTTGAATGATCGTTGTATGAGTCTCTTCTTTTCTGCCCCTTTGGCGTTGATACTAGTTCCCATGCTTTTCCTCAGACCTGGGATCAGCATACTGAGTTGGATTCTCTCAGTTACCTCTTGGAATTCAGTGTCTGAGCCTAGGGATATCAAGTCCACCTCATTTTCTTCTTGGGATAGTTCAACGTCATCTACACTCTTATGGTGTGATTGTGAGCATGCTAGCTCCTCCTTTTCGCTCTCTGTTTGGGCCGTATCAGGGATGATCACCTGTTCTTCTACCTGTGTTTCCAGGTTTTCTTGAGCCATTTCTGGGCCCTGTGGCCTGTCCAAGTCCTGTCCTATGAGCATCCCCACTGGGGTAGATGGATTCTTAGGTTGAGAAGCTTCCTCCCTCAAGAGCTCTGGGTTTGGTCGTTGTTCTGGACATATTTGCACTACGTGGGTTATTTTTTGTTTTTTAAGCCTCTGTGGCAGTCCTATTTTCTTGCTTCTCGTCAGGGATGTCGTGGTGTGAGCTGGGTCATCACTCTGTTCTTCCTTCTCACTATCATCTTCCTCCAGTATGATGTCTATTGGGTGGGTTGCCTTCTGTTTTTTAGGTCCCTGTGGCCATTTCACTTTCCTGATTTTTGTCAGAGGTGGTATGGTGTGACCTGGGTCATCACTCAGCTCTTCCTCCTCGCTCTTATCCTCTTCCCACGTGATCTCGATTGGGTTTTTTACTTTCTGTTTTTTAGGCTTCTGTGGCAATCCTATTTTTTTGATTCTCTTACGAGGTGGCTCGGTGTGACTTGAGTCATCACTCGGCTCTTCCTCATTCTTCCTATCTTCCTCCAACATGATCTCCAGTTCATCGCCCATTTTAGCTGCGATGAGATTCTCTGCATCTCTTATCACCTCATCTGTTAGGCGCTTTCCCATATTGCGTTTGGACCACTTTACTGCTATTCCAAAGGGTTCCCTCCAATCATCCTCTGTCATGTAAGGCAGTGCATCTAGCTCGCCTTGCAGTGCCTCTGTATAGTGGTCACGTAGCAGTAGTAGGGTTGTGTGTTCCCAATTTTTCGCATTGCCCTCAATATAGTCTGTTACCTTGCTGGTAGGAACAGCTGGTTTGATTGACATCATTAGATTTTCTGTGATCTTTTTAATGCCAGGTGGAGGTATTTTGCTTCGAAAATTGTTGAGATGATGTGTGCATTTGATCAACCTACTCAATGCTCGCACTCTGACTCCGAAATCTGAATCGTCAGGTTGAGCTCTCTCTTCCATTCTCTGTCTGGGGTTATTTGGAGGTGGCTTCCTTCTGTACTCTGGTTGGTACAATTGTTGCACTTTAGCCTCTGCACGTCCGTGCTTTTGAGGTTTCTGTTGTGCATGCCATTCCTCCTCTCTATGTTGTGGACGTGATTGTTGCTTGTCTCTGTTATCCCTGAATAGGGAGTCACGTTGTGTGTGCCATCCATCCTTTCTATATTGTGGATCTATCTGTCGTCTGCTCCCATTGTTATTGAACAGTCGACGTGGCTGTTGTCCACTTTCATAGCGTTGTCTGTCCTTATTTTGTGGTGCTCTGTATGTGAGGCCCCTGTCACGCGTACCAGAGTTGCCTGGTCGTGGTTTATACTGGGACATATCCCTCACATAGCGCTGTGCCTCCCCTGTGTCTCGTCCAGTATGCCGGGCATCCGTTCTGGGAGCCCGGCTGGCACTCTGTGCCTTGTTGTTTGGTTTATATCGAGGTACAATGTACCTCGATGTTTCAAAAAATTGTGGCCTGTGGCCTGGTTCAAATTGTTGGCGTTGTGGATACATTTTATCCCTTGTCCTGCCTGCTCTGACAGCAGCAGCATAGTTGGGACGATCCTTAGGCTGAATGTATTCGCCTGTATGGTGGCTTGTAACACGGGGCTCATGGCGTGCCATGTTTCGTCCTCTTTTGTAGGACACCCTCGTCCACCCTTCCTCCTCTGAATCAGAATACATTAGTATAGTTTACTAATTTATTCTATGGAGGGTAGGTTACTTATAAGTAACACAAGTTTTATTTCCGTTCAGCCCCCTCGTTTGGGTGGGCTAGAAGGCTAAACTAGATAGTTTATTATGTATCAACTTGTGTTAAAAATGATCCGCTAATTTGGGTTTAGTTTGCTACTATCAGCTTTTTATAAATGATGTGTCAACCTTGTTTATCAACGACGTTTCGATTTGTCTAAATCTTCATCAGGCTGTACATGGTTGACAAGTTATTTATTGTGAAAAGTATCGATTTGAAACAATGCAATGAAAATGAAGCTTGGAGCAATGTGACTCGGTGGTGTGTCTCCCTCAAAGTGCTGAGAGAGAGTGAGCGCGAGTGGGGAGCGGCAGCTCCCTTTATACTCTTGTGGGCGTGTCTAAGTTCCCTTGGCAGTCAAACTTGGTGTTGTGAGTGCTTTTATCGTGTTTTACTGGTGTTTACCTTTGATCAAAAAATATTTTGATTACCCTCTATCCTTTCTTTTGGTTTAGCGGATGTTATAGTATGTATGATTTATTTTATGTGACAACGCATGTTGTTTTTTTGCGTGGAAGAATGTGGCTTTTTCTTGGAAGAGTCACCTTCCGCCCTGCCATTCTTCCATGTAATCTTCATCCGTTCTCTCTTGACTAGTGTGTTCATCTGTTGTGATGCATTTCAGGTGCATCCATCAGGTAGATCTGTAGTGAATAAATATTTGTTTTATTTTAGTTTATCAGGTTTTTCATGTCTGAGCATGTTTTGCATCCTGTGTGCTTTATGAGTGGTGTACTTGTGAGACTGTTGTCTCACAGTGTTTTATACCACCGTACCTGTTCTAATGGCCCTGTCTGTGTTTGTAGAATTATTTATAGGGCTCTATAGTGAACAAAAATAAATTATTTTAGCCTATCAGATTTTTTAGTGAAAAAATAAAATATTTTAGCCCATTAGGTTTTATATGTCCATGCCTATTTGCATCCTATGTGCTTTGTAAATGATGTATTTGTAAGACTATTGTCTCACATGCCTGTAAGATTATTGTCTTCCAGTGTATTGCACTACAGTCCCTGTTCAAGCGGCCTTGCCTATATTGTAAAATCACATGTGGGATTTTTAATTCGTATGAGACTGTTATTTCCATTTTGCCATGTCCTTTAATGTGGTTTCCATGTTTTTTCCATGTATTTCCTTCTTTGTAAGGCAAGGTGTCTTATTGCGTCACCCCCTGTCATCCCCTGTTTTCACTGGGAAATGTCTCCCCTTCGTTCCTCATAGAAAATAAATTAGTTTTAGAATAGGGGGTGACTGGATGTGTGTTTAATATATTTTGTAAATGTCGAGTCTGACAACCTAAGATTATTCCCCACGTCTTATTTCATATCCCACAAATTTAAGTTTTGTTCATGACACTTCAGTTAGGTTAAAGCATGTCACCTCACTTGTCTGAAGAGCCCGTAAGTGCACCCTCATGGAATCCCTCGTATATCCCCCAGTTACAGGCAGGGTACACCAGTACACTTGATTGTGTATTTCTTAAGACTTCTTGTTATGGAGGTCAGTGTATTCCATCACTGCTCTGGGGGACCCCTAAGTGCATTCCAGTGCAGGGTCCCTCGTATACTCTCCAGGGTCAAGTCAGGGTATACTGGCCTTCTTCTTAGGTTTAGGTCAAAACTTGGAGTCAATGTGGGGTAGTGTGGTTAAGTTTAGGGTAAGTGATTAGGTTTCATCATACCCTTGTGTTTTAAGTTGTGACATGGTAGTCAGGATCTTTGGTTGAGACGTTTAGGGTAAGTGATTAGGTTTCATCATACCCTTGTGTTTTAAGTTGTGACATGGTAGTCAGGATCTTTGGTTGAGACGTGGTGAGCGTATGGTTAGGCTTTGAGTAATAGATGGGGTGGAATTACCCTTATAATTTCTTGATTAGATTTTAAGCCTATGGGTAGATTCTGTTTTTAAGTTGACATGTAATAGATGGGATCTTAGGTTGAGACATGCTAATGGAGTTTTGGCTGGGGTTAAAGGTCAAGGCCTGTGTCCCAGTTTTTAAATTTTAGAGTGTATATCAAGTTTGTATATGTGATCTTGTGAATGTCAAGTCCATCAACCTGAGATTATTCACCACGTTTTATTCCATGTCCCACAAATTTTATCCCATATTTGTGTCATCCTATAGGCCATCAGTCCGAGCCAGGTTCTGACAGGGATCCATGCAGTCCACTCCAACCGCAGAGCGGGACTCCCTGTCATTAGGGTCAGACTGTGCACAGGTGAGTATGACCATTCAAGTTTTGTTCATGACACTCTCATTAGGTTAAGGCATAACACCTCACTTGTCTGATGAGTCCCTAAGTGCACCCCCCCGAAATCACTCGTACGTAGCCCAGTATACAGGCCGGGTACACTATTATACTGGTTATGTATTTATTCAGACTTCTAGTATGGAAGTCAGTGTATTCCATCACTGCTCTGGGAGACCCCTGAGTGTATTCCAGTACAGGGTCCCTCGTATACTCTCCAGGATCAAGTCAGGGTGTGCTGATCCTGCTCTTAGGTTTAGATCAAAACTTGGGGTCAATGTGGGACAATGTGGTTTAGGTTTAGGGGTAAGTGATTAGGTTTCATCATACCCCTGTATCTTAGGTTGTGACATGGTAGTCAGTATCTTAAGTTGAGACGTGGTGAATGTATGGTTAGGCTTTGGGTAATGGGTGGGGTGGGATTCCCTCATAGTTTCTTGGTTAGACTTGAACCTATAGGTAGGTTTTGTTTTGAGTTGAAATGTAGTCAGTGGGATCTTAGGTTGAGACGTGATGATGAAGTTTTGGCTGGGGTCAAAGGTCAAGGCCTATGTCCCAGTATTTACACTGAGGTGTCTACCAGGTTTGTGTATGTGATTCTGTACTTCAAGTGCCCTTGGAGGGCTAGTATACAAGTCCCTTGTTAGGGTCCATTGTGTGAATCTGAATTTAGGTTTTAAACCTGTGTCCTCAGTATTTTAAGTTGAAGTGAATGGGATTGTGTCCTGTAATCCAGCACTGTGACCTTTTGAAATCCAAGGCTTGTTTAGGCTTTACTGTTGGCCTTCTGGGATTTATGTTTGTGTTGGTGTGCATACATCAGTATGAGTCTGTATACAGAGTCAATTAAGATGTAGATATGTCTTGTGTTCTGTCATAGTGACCTTTTAATTATATGGCCTACTTAGGCTTCAATTGAGGCCTTCTGGGTGTTATGCTCGAATTGATGTGTATGCACCAACGTGCTATTGGATGTAGGATCTTGTAGTAATGTTACGGTCAAGAGGTTGTTGTTATGTGTTGTTTTATCTTAAAAAGAACTCCCCCGAGTCCTTATCCAGGTGAGGGTGTAAGGGAAGTTGATTATGTGTGTTTTTCTCACTGCTGTTCCCATCCTTCCAGGGTGGTGTATCTCGAGTCCTTCATATGCTTTTATTACTAAAAGTGTCTTCTATCCTGGGTTGTCAGGGGTAAGAGGCTGATGATCCAATCAGCAAAGGGCGCTAGCTAGTTAGGGGTAGGGGGAAGGGTGCCCTGGCTCAGGCCAGGGCACTATGCATTGGCCATCTCGTTACTGACCGGGTGATCAGGTGATCCTACCTCCTGTTAAGACCCTTAGGGATAGTTGTATCCAATACCTTAATCCAGAGTCTTTCCTGTCGTTTTCTCTGATAGATGTTCCATCTATAGTTGAACTGGATGACTGTGGCCTGTACTGCCGGCCATCCATGATCAACAAAATGTGCCACAAAAGGTGTCTGTATCTCTTTGCCACGTATCACATTGTATTTGTGTTGTGTGAAACGTAAACTTATTGTGTTTCCTGTTTCCCCAACATATTGTTTCTTACATGTAGTACAAGTGACAAGATAGACACAATTTTTGGTCAGTGGGTTTCCTCCTGGCATGGTTTTGTAAACCATGTTGGTGTTATAACACCGTATCCATGTTTTTTTCTTATAGTATGACCATTGACTTTTTGATGTTGTAGTCTTTTTTGATTGTATTTTGGCTTTGATCAGATGGTCTTGTAAATTTTTGTTTTTTCTGAATGCTGCAATGACTCTGTGGTCTTGCAAGAGGTCAGTGTCTTTAAAGATCCTGTCAAAGTTCTCCTTTATAATCTTCACCAATTTGACTGTGGCTGGTGAGTATGTTGTGATGAATGGTAAGATTGTAGAGACCTGTATGGGTTTGGTTAGTAGGTATTTCTTTGTTGCATTTCTTAAAAATGAACGGCTGTAACCTCTTTTAGCCAGTGCCACAAAGAGGATTTTTCTGGCTTCCCAAAAGTCTGATTTGTGGCTACATATCCTATGAAATCTCAGGAGTTGAGACTTCAAGAGGCC
The DNA here is from genome assembly GCF_964638095.1 of Poromitra crassiceps. NCBI lineage: Eukaryota > Metazoa > Chordata > Actinopteri > Beryciformes > Melamphaidae > Poromitra > Poromitra crassiceps. The sequence continues at coordinate 21,673 of NW_028150877.1, read as the reverse complement.
TGCATATGTGTGCTTTGGGTGGTAGCTACTTTTATGTAGTAGGGCGTGAGTATCTGTTTCTTTGAAGAATACCTTGACTTCTAGATGATTTGTTTTGTCAAAGTGTGTTCCCTTATATGTGGTGGTATCCAGGAAATCCACTGATGTATAACTGGTAGTTGACTTCAGTGTAATGGAAGAGTTATGTGTGTTGAGAATAGTCATGAATTGAGTAAATTCTGACTCTGAGTGTGGCCATACACCCCATATATCATCAAGATATCTAAGATAATATAGTGGTTTAATCTTACAAGATGCCAAGGCTGAGGTTTCCCACTCTGCCATAAATATGTTTGCATATGCAGGGGCAAATTTTTTGCCCATAGCTGTGCCTTTCACTTGTAAGTAGAATTTATCATTGAATTCAAAGTCATTTCTTCTCAGATTGATATCCAATAATTGTAGAAGTTCTTTCTCCGGTCTCCTTTTGTCAGGATATTTTCTAAATATTTCTTTAACGGCTTGAATGCCCTCACTTGTGTCTATATTGGTGTATAGACTATCCACATCTAGTGTGAATAACATGGCCCCTGTGGGGATATGTAGTCGTTTGACTGTGTTAACAAAATGATACGTGTCCTTGATGTAGCTGGGGTGTTTGTTTGATAGTGGATTTAGAAAATGATCTATGTATTCCGCTGTGTAATATGTTTCACTGTCACAATCTGAGACAATGGGCCTTCCTGGAGGAATTTCGTATGGTTTGCTCCACTTGGTAGGATCTTTATGGATTTTAGGTAGCATATAGAATATTCTGGCTCTAGGATCTGAGTTACCCATCAGGTAGATGTGTTGTTTAATATTTATAAACTTTTTTTCCAGAAGTTTATCTATGATTTTTTGTACTATGTTTATGGTTTCCGGATAGATGGGTTTGTCCAGTTTGGTGTAGTATTTGATATCCTCCAGTTGTCTGTGGCCCTCCCACAGATATTGTTTTTTGTCCAAAATGACAATCGCACTGCCCTTATCTGCTGGTTTGATAATGATATCTTTGTTTTGTTTTAGTTGAAGAATGGCTCTCTCTTCCCCTCTATTCAGGTTATTGACTAGCCTTCTAAGTATGAAGTGTTTTTGAAAGTACTCATTATCTACCTCAATAAGGTCTCTAACCTCTGCTGGTAGTTGGTCATCTTCTGGAGACCAGTTAGATTTTGGTGTAAACAGGGGGATGTCTGTTTCTTCCTTGTCTTGGAAGTGCACTGCCAATTTGATTTTTCTATGGTACTGTTGTAAATCCCACTTGCTTTTTTCCTTTAGGTTCTTGTTGCATTCCAACGTGGGAATGAAGGTTAGGCCTCTGTTGAGTAACTCCAACTGGGAAGTGGTTGGTCTAAAGTGTTTGGACAAATTTATAACATTTTTAGACCCCTCCCTTGTAGGTGGGCTTATGGGGTCTTTTAGTTTATCTGTTGAGACCAATGGTCCAGCATGCTTTTTGCTGTTTCTGTGTCCCAGTGTATGTTGTCTTTTTCAGTGGTGAAATATTGATGTGGAAGTTGGGGAATGATACGGAAGTTGTCCCTGATAATGTCATTCAGATCATTCAGTACTGTCTGTTCTTCGTCTGGTAGGTCCTTTGAATAATTGATCAGAGGTACCCAGACATTAGCTTCAGGGAAGCAGTCCTGTGTCGTTGTTACTGCTTGCGTTACCTGTTTAGACAGGGTTCTGTGACCTTTTTGTGTCCTGTTGTTAATCCCAAAGGCCAAGATTATCTTTTCTGGTTCAGTCTGTACTGTAGCTTTCTGAACTAGATTTGCTACATGTGCAAATGTTGCCCCTGGATAACTGTCTATCTGGAGATCAGGACAGTCATATGTGGGGATCCTGGCCAAATTAGAATCTCCCATGATGATCCACTTTTTTGACACTGTGAGGGCCCATTCTTTCCCCTTCCTAAATGTGTCATTGTGTCTAGTGGGTCTTTGTGGACCTCTGGGTTGATTCTGTTTGAATGATCGTTGTATGAGTCTCTTCTTTTCTGCCCCTTTGGCGTTGATACTAGTTCCCATGCTTTTCCTCAGACCTGGGATCAGCATACTGAGTTGGATTCTCTCAGTTACCTCTTGGAATTCAGTGTCTGAGCCTAGGGATATCAAGTCCACCTCATTTTCTTCTTGGGATAGTTCAACGTCATCTACACTCTTATGGTGTGATTGTGAGCATGCTAGCTCCTCCTTTTCGCTCTCTGTTTGGGCCGTATCAGGGATGATCACCTGTTCTTCTACCTGTGTTTCCAGGTTTTCTTGAGCCATTTCTGGGCCCTGTGGCCTGTCCAAGTCCTGTCCTATGAGCATCCCCACTGGGGTAGATGGATTCTTAGGTTGAGAAGCTTCCTCCCTCAAGAGCTCTGGGTTTGGTCGTTGTTCTGGACATATTTGCACTACGTGGGTTATTTTTTGTTTTTTAAGCCTCTGTGGCAGTCCTATTTTCTTGCTTCTCGTCAGGGATGTCGTGGTGTGAGCTGGGTCATCACTCTGTTCTTCCTTCTCACTATCATCTTCCTCCAGTATGATGTCTATTGGGTGGGTTGCCTTCTGTTTTTTAGGTCCCTGTGGCCATTTCACTTTCCTGATTTTTGTCAGAGGTGGTATGGTGTGACCTGGGTCATCACTCAGCTCTTCCTCCTCGCTCTTATCCTCTTCCCACGTGATCTCGATTGGGTTTTTTACTTTCTGTTTTTTAGGCTTCTGTGGCAATCCTATTTTTTTGATTCTCTTACGAGGTGGCTCGGTGTGACTTGAGTCATCACTCGGCTCTTCCTCATTCTTCCTATCTTCCTCCAACATGATCTCCAGTTCATCGCCCATTTTAGCTGCGATGAGATTCTCTGCATCTCTTATCACCTCATCTGTTAGGCGCTTTCCCATATTGCGTTTGGACCACTTTACTGCTATTCCAAAGGGTTCCCTCCAATCATCCTCTGTCATGTAAGGCAGTGCATCTAGCTCGCCTTGCAGTGCCTCTGTATAGTGGTCACGTAGCAGTAGTAGGGTTGTGTGTTCCCAATTTTTCGCATTGCCCTCAATATAGTCTGTTACCTTGCTGGTAGGAACAGCTGGTTTGATTGACATCATTAGATTTTCTGTGATCTTTTTAATGCCAGGTGGAGGTATTTTGCTTCGAAAATTGTTGAGATGATGTGTGCATTTGATCAACCTACTCAATGCTCGCACTCTGACTCCGAAATCTGAATCGTCAGGTTGAGCTCTCTCTTCCATTCTCTGTCTGGGGTTATTTGGAGGTGGCTTCCTTCTGTACTCTGGTTGGTACAATTGTTGCACTTTAGCCTCTGCACGTCCGTGCTTTTGAGGTTTCTGTTGTGCATGCCATTCCTCCTCTCTATGTTGTGGACGTGATTGTTGCTTGTCTCTGTTATCCCTGAATAGGGAGTCACGTTGTGTGTGCCATCCATCCTTTCTATATTGTGGATCTATCTGTCGTCTGCTCCCATTGTTATTGAACAGTCGACGTGGCTGTTGTCCACTTTCATAGCGTTGTCTGTCCTTATTTTGTGGTGCTCTGTATGTGAGGCCCCTGTCACGCGTACCAGAGTTGCCTGGTCGTGGTTTATACTGGGACATATCCCTCACATAGCGCTGTGCCTCCCCTGTGTCTCGTCCAGTATGCCGGGCATCCGTTCTGGGAGCCCGGCTGGCACTCTGTGCCTTGTTGTTTGGTTTATATCGAGGTACAATGTACCTCGATGTTTCAAAAAATTGTGGCCTGTGGCCTGGTTCAAATTGTTGGCGTTGTGGATACATTTTATCCCTTGTCCTGCCTGCTCTGACAGCAGCAGCATAGTTGGGACGATCCTTAGGCTGAATGTATTCGCCTGTATGGTGGCTTGTAACACGGGGCTCATGGCGTGCCATGTTTCGTCCTCTTTTGTAGGACACCCTCGTCCACCCTTCCTCCTCTGAATCAGAATACATTAGTATAGTTTACTAATTTATTCTATGGAGGGTAGGTTACTTATAAGTAACACAAGTTTTATTTCCGTTCAGCCCCCTCGTTTGGGTGGGCTAGAAGGCTAAACTAGATAGTTTATTATGTATCAACTTGTGTTAAAAATGATCCGCTAATTTGGGTTTAGTTTGCTACTATCAGCTTTTTATAAATGATGTGTCAACCTTGTTTATCAACGACGTTTCGATTTGTCTAAATCTTCATCAGGCTGTACATGGTTGACAAGTTATTTATTGTGAAAAGTATCGATTTGAAACAATGCAATGAAAATGAAGCTTGGAGCAATGTGACTCGGTGGTGTGTCTCCCTCAAAGTGCTGAGAGAGAGTGAGCGCGAGTGGGGAGCGGCAGCTCCCTTTATACTCTTGTGGGCGTGTCTAAGTTCCCTTGGCAGTCAAACTTGGTGTTGTGAGTGCTTTTATCGTGTTTTACTGGTGTTTACCTTTGATCAAAAAATATTTTGATTACCCTCTATCCTTTCTTTTGGTTTAGCGGATGTTATAGTATGTATGATTTATTTTATGTGACAACGCATGTTGTTTTTTTGCGTGGAAGAATGTGGCTTTTTCTTGGAAGAGTCACCTTCCGCCCTGCCATTCTTCCATGTAATCTTCATCCGTTCTCTCTTGACTAGTGTGTTCATCTGTTGTGATGCATTTCAGGTGCATCCATCAGGTAGATCTGTAGTGAATAAATATTTGTTTTATTTTAGTTTATCAGGTTTTTCATGTCTGAGCATGTTTTGCATCCTGTGTGCTTTATGAGTGGTGTACTTGTGAGACTGTTGTCTCACAGTGTTTTATACCACCGTACCTGTTCTAATGGCCCTGTCTGTGTTTGTAGAATTATTTATAGGGCTCTATAGTGAACAAAAATAAATTATTTTAGCCTATCAGATTTTTTAGTGAAAAAATAAAATATTTTAGCCCATTAGGTTTTATATGTCCATGCCTATTTGCATCCTATGTGCTTTGTAAATGATGTATTTGTAAGACTATTGTCTCACATGCCTGTAAGATTATTGTCTTCCAGTGTATTGCACTACAGTCCCTGTTCAAGCGGCCTTGCCTATATTGTAAAATCACATGTGGGATTTTTAATTCGTATGAGACTGTTATTTCCATTTTGCCATGTCCTTTAATGTGGTTTCCATGTTTTTTCCATGTATTTCCTTCTTTGTAAGGCAAGGTGTCTTATTGCGTCACCCCCTGTCATCCCCTGTTTTCACTGGGAAATGTCTCCCCTTCGTTCCTCATAGAAAATAAATTAGTTTTAGAATAGGGGGTGACTGGATGTGTGTTTAATATATTTTGTAAATGTCGAGTCTGACAACCTAAGATTATTCCCCACGTCTTATTTCATATCCCACAAATTTAAGTTTTGTTCATGACACTTCAGTTAGGTTAAAGCATGTCACCTCACTTGTCTGAAGAGCCCGTAAGTGCACCCTCATGGAATCCCTCGTATATCCCCCAGTTACAGGCAGGGTACACCAGTACACTTGATTGTGTATTTCTTAAGACTTCTTGTTATGGAGGTCAGTGTATTCCATCACTGCTCTGGGGGACCCCTAAGTGCATTCCAGTGCAGGGTCCCTCGTATACTCTCCAGGGTCAAGTCAGGGTATACTGGCCTTCTTCTTAGGTTTAGGTCAAAACTTGGAGTCAATGTGGGGTAGTGTGGTTAAGTTTAGGGTAAGTGATTAGGTTTCATCATACCCTTGTGTTTTAAGTTGTGACATGGTAGTCAGGATCTTTGGTTGAGACGTTTAGGGTAAGTGATTAGGTTTCATCATACCCTTGTGTTTTAAGTTGTGACATGGTAGTCAGGATCTTTGGTTGAGACGTGGTGAGCGTATGGTTAGGCTTTGAGTAATAGATGGGGTGGAATTACCCTTATAATTTCTTGATTAGATTTTAAGCCTATGGGTAGATTCTGTTTTTAAGTTGACATGTAATAGATGGGATCTTAGGTTGAGACATGCTAATGGAGTTTTGGCTGGGGTTAAAGGTCAAGGCCTGTGTCCCAGTTTTTAAATTTTAGAGTGTATATCAAGTTTGTATATGTGATCTTGTGAATGTCAAGTCCATCAACCTGAGATTATTCACCACGTTTTATTCCATGTCCCACAAATTTTATCCCATATTTGTGTCATCCTATAGGCCATCAGTCCGAGCCAGGTTCTGACAGGGATCCATGCAGTCCACTCCAACCGCAGAGCGGGACTCCCTGTCATTAGGGTCAGACTGTGCACAGGTGAGTATGACCATTCAAGTTTTGTTCATGACACTCTCATTAGGTTAAGGCATAACACCTCACTTGTCTGATGAGTCCCTAAGTGCACCCCCCCGAAATCACTCGTACGTAGCCCAGTATACAGGCCGGGTACACTATTATACTGGTTATGTATTTATTCAGACTTCTAGTATGGAAGTCAGTGTATTCCATCACTGCTCTGGGAGACCCCTGAGTGTATTCCAGTACAGGGTCCCTCGTATACTCTCCAGGATCAAGTCAGGGTGTGCTGATCCTGCTCTTAGGTTTAGATCAAAACTTGGGGTCAATGTGGGACAATGTGGTTTAGGTTTAGGGGTAAGTGATTAGGTTTCATCATACCCCTGTATCTTAGGTTGTGACATGGTAGTCAGTATCTTAAGTTGAGACGTGGTGAATGTATGGTTAGGCTTTGGGTAATGGGTGGGGTGGGATTCCCTCATAGTTTCTTGGTTAGACTTGAACCTATAGGTAGGTTTTGTTTTGAGTTGAAATGTAGTCAGTGGGATCTTAGGTTGAGACGTGATGATGAAGTTTTGGCTGGGGTCAAAGGTCAAGGCCTATGTCCCAGTATTTACACTGAGGTGTCTACCAGGTTTGTGTATGTGATTCTGTACTTCAAGTGCCCTTGGAGGGCTAGTATACAAGTCCCTTGTTAGGGTCCATTGTGTGAATCTGAATTTAGGTTTTAAACCTGTGTCCTCAGTATTTTAAGTTGAAGTGAATGGGATTGTGTCCTGTAATCCAGCACTGTGACCTTTTGAAATCCAAGGCTTGTTTAGGCTTTACTGTTGGCCTTCTGGGATTTATGTTTGTGTTGGTGTGCATACATCAGTATGAGTCTGTATACAGAGTCAATTAAGATGTAGATATGTCTTGTGTTCTGTCATAGTGACCTTTTAATTATATGGCCTACTTAGGCTTCAATTGAGGCCTTCTGGGTGTTATGCTCGAATTGATGTGTATGCACCAACGTGCTATTGGATGTAGGATCTTGTAGTAATGTTACGGTCAAGAGGTTGTTGTTATGTGTTGTTTTATCTTAAAAAGAACTCCCCCGAGTCCTTATCCAGGTGAGGGTGTAAGGGAAGTTGATTATGTGTGTTTTTCTCACTGCTGTTCCCATCCTTCCAGGGTGGTGTATCTCGAGTCCTTCATATGCTTTTATTACTAAAAGTGTCTTCTATCCTGGGTTGTCAGGGGTAAGAGGCTGATGATCCAATCAGCAAAGGGCGCTAGCTAGTTAGGGGTAGGGGGAAGGGTGCCCTGGCTCAGGCCAGGGCACTATGCATTGGCCATCTCGTTACTGACCGGGTGATCAGGTGATCCTACCTCCTGTTAAGACCCTTAGGGATAGTTGTATCCAATACCTTAATCCAGAGTCTTTCCTGTCGTTTTCTCTGATAGATGTTCCATCTATAGTTGAACTGGATGACTGTGGCCTGTACTGCCGGCCATCCATGATCAACAAAATGTGCCACAAAAGGTGTCTGTATCTCTTTGCCACGTATCACATTGTATTTGTGTTGTGTGAAACGTAAACTTATTGTGTTTCCTGTTTCCCCAACATATTGTTTCTTACATGTAGTACAAGTGACAAGATAGACACAATTTTTGGTCAGTGGGTTTCCTCCTGGCATGGTTTTGTAAACCATGTTGGTGTTATAACACCGTATCCATGTTTTTTTCTTATAGTATGACCATTGACTTTTTGATGTTGTAGTCTTTTTTGATTGTATTTTGGCTTTGATCAGATGGTCTTGTAAATTTTTGTTTTTTCTGAATGCTGCAATGACTCTGTGGTCTTGCAAGAGGTCAGTGTCTTTAAAGATCCTGTCAAAGTTCTCCTTTATAATCTTCACCAATTTGACTGTGGCTGGTGAGTATGTTGTGATGAATGGTAAGATTGTAGAGACCTGTATGGGTTTGGTTAGTAGGTATTTCTTTGTTGCATTTCTTAAAAATGAACGGCTGTAACCTCTTTTAGCCAGTGCCACAAAGAGGATTTTTCTGGCTTCCCAAAAGTCTGATTTGTGGCTACATATCCTATGAAATCTCAGGAGTTGAGACTTCAAGAGGCCTGCATATGTGTGCTTTGGGTGGTAGCTACTTTTATGTAGTAGGGCGTGAGTATCTGTTTCTTTGAAGAATACCTTGACTTCTAGATGATTTGTTTTGTCAAAGTGTGTTCCCTTATATGTGGTGGTATCCAGGAAATCCACTGATGTATAACTGGTAGTTGACTTCAGTGTAATGGAAGAGTTATGTGTGTTGAGAATAGTCATGAATTGAGTAAATTCTGACTCTGAGTGTGGCCATACACCCCATATATCATCAAGATATCTAAGATAATATAGTGGTTTAATCTTACAAGATGCCAAGGCTGAGGTTTCCCACTCTGCCATAAATATGTTTGCATATGCAGGGGCAAATTTTTTGCCCATAGCTGTGCCTTTCACTTGTAAGTAGAATTTATCATTGAATTCAAAGTCATTTCTTCTCAGATTGATATCCAATAATTGTAGAAGTTCTTTCTCCGGTCTCCTTTTGTCAGGATATTTTCTAAATATTTCTTTAACGGCTTGAATGCCCTCACTTGTGTCTATATTGGTGTATAGACTATCCACATCTAGTGTGAATAACATGGCCCCTGTGGGGATATGTAGTCGTTTGACTGTGTTAACAAAATGATACGTGTCCTTGATGTAGCTGGGGTGTTTGTTTGATAGTGGATTTAGAAAATGATCTATGTATTCCGCTGTGTAATATGTTTCACTGTCACAATCTGAGACAATGGGCCTTCCTGGAGGAATTTCGTATGGTTTGCTCCACTTGGTAGGATCTTTATGGATTTTAGGTAGCATATAGAATATTCTGGCTCTAGGATCTGAGTTACCCATCAGGTAGATGTGTTGTTTAATATTTATAAACTTTTTTTCCAGAAGTTTATCTATGATTTTTTGTACTATGTTTATGGTTTCCGGATAGATGGGTTTGTCCAGTTTGGTGTAGTATTTGATATCCTCCAGTTGTCTGTGGCCCTCCCACAGATATTGTTTTTTGTCCAAAATGACAATCGCACTGCCCTTATCTGCTGGTTTGATAATGATATCTTTGTTTTGTTTTAGTTGAAGAATGGCTCTCTCTTCCCCTCTATTCAGGTTATTGACTAGCCTTCTAAGTATGAAGTGTTTTTGAAAGTACTCATTATCTACCTCAATAAGGTCTCTAACCTCTGCTGGTAGTTGGTCATCTTCTGGAGACCAGTTAGATTTTGGTGTAAACAGGGGGATGTCTGTTTCTTCCTTGTCTTGGAAGTGCACTGCCAATTTGATTTTTCTATGGTACTGTTGTAAATCCCACTTGCTTTTTTCCTTTAGGTTCTTGTTGCATTCCAACGTGGGAATGAAGGTTAGGCCTCTGTTGAGTAACTCCAACTGGGAAGTGGTTGGTCTAAAGTGTTTGGACAAATTTATAACATTTTTAGACCCCTCCCTTGTAGGTGGGCTTATGGGGTCTTTTAGTTTATCTGTTGAGACCAATGGTCCAGCATGCTTTTTGCTGTTTCTGTGTCCCAGTGTATGTTGTCTTTTTCAGTGGTGAAATATTGATGTGGAAGTTGGGGAATGATACGGAAGTTGTCCCTGATAATGTCATTCAGATCATTCAGTACTGTCTGTTCTTCGTCTGGTAGGTCCTTTGAATAATTGATCAGAGGTACCCAGACATTAGCTTCAGGGAAGCAGTCCTGTGTCGTTGTTACTGCTTGCGTTACCTGTTTAGACAGGGTTCTGTGACCTTTTTGTGTCCTGTTGTTAATCCCAAAGGCCAAGATTATCTTTTCTGGTTCAGTCTGTACTGTAGCTTTCTGAACTAGATTTGCTACATGTGCAAATGTTGCCCCTGGATAACTGTCTATCTGGAGATCAGGACAGTCATATGTGGGGATCCTGGCCAAATTAGAATCTCCCATGATGATCCACTTTTTTGACACTGTGAGGGCCCATTCTTTCCCCTTCCTAAATGTGTCATTGTGTCTAGTGGGTCTTTGTGGACCTCTGGGTTGATTCTGTTTGAATGATCGTTGTATGAGTCTCTTCTTTTCTGCCCCTTTGGCGTTGATACTAGTTCCCATGCTTTTCCTCAGACCTGGGATCAGCATACTGAGTTGGATTCTCTCAGTTACCTCTTGGAATTCAGTGTCTGAGCCTAGGGATATCAAGTCCACCTCATTTTCTTCTTGGGATAGTTCAACGTCATCTACACTCTTATGGTGTGATTGTGAGCATGCTAGCTCCTCCTTTTCGCTCTCTGTTTGGGCCGTATCAGGGATGATCACCTGTTCTTCTACCTGTGTTTCCAGGTTTTCTTGAGCCATTTCTGGGCCCTGTGGCCTGTCCAAGTCCTGTCCTATGAGCATCCCCACTGGGGTAGATGGATTCTTAGGTTGAGAAGCTTCCTCCCTCAAGAGCTCTGGGTTTGGTCGTTGTTCTGGACATATTTGCACTACGTGGGTTATTTTTTGTTTTTTAAGCCTCTGTGGCAGTCCTATTTTCTTGCTTCTCGTCAGGGATGTCGTGGTGTGAGCTGGGTCATCACTCTGTTCTTCCTTCTCACTATCATCTTCCTCCAGTATGATGTCTATTGGGTGGGTTGCCTTCTGTTTTTTAGGTCCCTGTGGCCATTTCACTTTCCTGATTTTTGTCAGAGGTGGTATGGTGTGACCTGGGTCATCACTCAGCTCTTCCTCCTCGCTCTTATCCTCTTCCCACGTGATCTCGATTGGGTTTTTTACTTTCTGTTTTTTAGGCTTCTGTGGCAATCCTATTTTTTTGATTCTCTTACGAGGTGGCTCGGTGTGACTTGAGTCATCACTCGGCTCTTCCTCATTCTTCCTATCTTCCTCCAACATGATCTCCAGTTCATCGCCCATTTTAGCTGCGATGAGATTCTCTGCATCTCTTATCACCTCATCTGTTAGGCGCTTTCCCATATTGCGTTTGGACCACTTTACTGCTATTCCAAAGGGTTCCCTCCAATCATCCTCTGTCATGTAAGGCAGTGCATCTAGCTCGCCTTGCAGTGCCTCTGTATAGTGGTCACGTAGCAGTAGTAGGGTTGTGTGTTCCCAATTTTTCGCATTGCCCTCAATATAGTCTGTTACCTTGCTGGTAGGAACAGCTGGTTTGATTGACATCATTAGATTTTCTGTGATCTTTTTAATGCCAGGTGGAGGTATTTTGCTTCGAAAATTGTTGAGATGATGTGTGCATTTGATCAACCTACTCAATGCTCGCACTCTGACTCCGAAATCTGAATCGTCAGGTTGAGCTCTCTCTTCCATTCTCTGTCTGGGGTTATTTGGAGGTGGCTTCCTTCTGTACTCTGGTTGGTACAATTGTTGCACTTTAGCCTCTGCACGTCCGTGCTTTTGAGGTTTCTGTTGTGCATGCCATTCCTCCTCTCTATGTTGTGGACGTGATTGTTGCTTGTCTCTGTTATCCCTGAATAGGGAGTCACGTTGTGTGTGCCATCCATCCTTTCTATATTGTGGATCTATCTGTCGTCTGCTCCCATTGTTATTGAACAGTCGACGTGGCTGTTGTCCACTTTCATAGCGTTGTCTGTCCTTATTTTGTGGTGCTCTGTATGTGAGGCCCCTGTCACGCGTACCAGAGTTGCCTGGTCGTGGTTTATACTGGGACATATCCCTCACATAGCGCTGTGCCTCCCCTGTGTCTCGTCCAGTATGCCGGGCATCCGTTCTGGGAGCCCGGCTGGCACTCTGTGCCTTGTTGTTTGGTTTATATCGAGGTACAATGTACCTCGATGTTTCAAAAAATTGTGGCCTGTGGCCTGGTTCAAATTGTTGGCGTTGTGGATACATTTTATCCCTTGTCCTGCCTGCTCTGACAGCAGCAGCATAGTTGGGACGATCCTTAGGCTGAATGTATTCGCCTGTATGGTGGCTTGTAACACGGGGCTCATGGCGTGCCATGTTTCGTCCTCTTTTGTAGGACACCCTCGTCCACCCTTCCTCCTCTGAATCAGAATACATTAGTATAGTTTACTAATTTATTCTATGGAGGGTAGGTTACTTATAAGTAACACAAGTTTTATTTCCGTTCAGCCCCCTCGTTTGGGTGGGCTAGAAGGCTAAACTAGATAGTTTATTATGTATCAACTTGTGTTAAAAATGATCCGCTAATTTGGGTTTAGTTTGCTACTATCAGCTTTTTATAAATGATGTGTCAACCTTGTTTATCAACGACGTTTCGATTTGTCTAAATCTTCATCAGGCTGTACATGGTTGACAAGTTATTTATTGTGAAAAGTATCGATTTGAAACAATGCAATGAAAATGAAGCTTGGAGCAATGTGACTCGGTGGTGTGTCTCCCTCAAAGTGCTGAGAGAGAGTGAGCGCGAGTGGGGAGCGGCAGCTCCCTTTATACTCTTGTGGGCGTGTCTAAGTTCCCTTGGCAGTCAAACTTGGTGTTGTGAGTGCTTTTATCGTGTTTTACTGGTGTTTACCTTTGATCAAAAAATATTTTGATTACCCTCTATCCTTTCTTTTGGTTTAGCGGATGTTATAGTATGTATGATTTATTTTATGTGACAACGCATGTTGTTTTTTTGCGTGGAAGAATGTGGCTTTTTCTTGGAAGAGTCACCTTCCGCCCTGCCATTCTTCCATGTAATCTTCATCCGTTCTCTCTTGACTAGTGTGTTCATCTGTTGTGATGCATTTCAGGTGCATCCATCAGGTAGATCTGTAGTGAATAAATATTTGTTTTATTTTAGTTTATCAGGTTTTTCATGTCTGAGCATGTTTTGCATCCTGTGTGCTTTATGAGTGGTGTACTTGTGAGACTGTTGTCTCACAGTGTTTTATACCACCGTACCTGTTCTAATGGCCCTGTCTGTGTTTGTAGAATTATTTATAGGGCTCTATAGTGAACAAAAATAAATTATTTTAGCCTATCAGATTTTTTAGTGAAAAAATAAAATATTTTAGCCCATTAGGTTTTATATGTCCATGCCTATTTGCATCCTATGTGCTTTGTAAATGATGTATTTGTAAGACTATTGTCTCACATGCCTGTAAGATTATTGTCTTCCAGTGTATTGCACTACAGTCCCTGTTCAAGCGGCCTTGCCTATATTGTAAAATCACATGTGGGATTTTTAATTCGTATGAGACTGTTATTTCCATTTTGCCATGTCCTTTAATGTGGTTTCCATGTTTTTTCCATGTATTTCCTTCTTTGTAAGGCAAGGTGTCTTATTGCGTCACCCCCTGTCATCCCCTGTTTTCACTGGGAAATGTCTCCCCTTCGTTCCTCATAGAAAATAAATTAGTTTTAGAATAGGGGGTGACTGGATGTGTGTTTAATATATTTTGTAAATGTCGAGTCTGACAACCTAAGATTATTCCCCACGTCTTATTTCATATCCCACAAATTTAAGTTTTGTTCATGACACTTCAGTTAGGTTAAAGCATGTCACCTCACTTGTCTGAAGAGCCCGTAAGTGCACCCTCATGGAATCCCTCGTATATCCCCCAGTTACAGGCAGGGTACACCAGTACACTTGATTGTGTATTTCTTAAGACTTCTTGTTATGGAGGTCAGTGTATTCCATCACTGCTCTGGGGGACCCCTAAGTGCATTCCAGTGCAGGGTCCCTCGTATACTCTCCAGGGTCAAGTCAGGGTATACTGGCCTTCTTCTTAGGTTTAGGTCAAAACTTGGAGTCAATGTGGGGTAGTGTGGTTAAGTTTAGGGTAAGTGATTAGGTTTCATCATACCCTTGTGTTTTAAGTTGTGACATGGTAGTCAGGATCTTTGGTTGAGACGTTTAGGGTAAGTGATTAGGTTTCATCATACCCTTGTGTTTTAAGTTGTGACATGGTAGTCAGGATCTTTGGTTGAGACGTGGTGAGCGTATGGTTAGGCTTTGAGTAATAGATGGGGTGGAATTACCCTTATAATTTCTTGATTAGATTTTAAGCCTATGGGTAGATTCTGTTTTTAAGTTGACATGTAATAGATGGGATCTTAGGTTGAGACATGCTAATGGAGTTTTGGCTGGGGTTAAAGGTCAAGGCCTGTGTCCCAGTTTTTAAATTTTAGAGTGTATATCAAGTTTGTATATGTGATCTTGTGAATGTCAAGTCCATCAACCTGAGATTATTCACCACGTTTTATTCCATGTCCCACAAATTTTATCCCATATTTGTGTCATCCTATAGGCCATCAGTCCGAGCCAGGTTCTGACAGGGATCCATGCAGTCCACTCCAACCGCAGAGCGGGACTCCCTGTCATTAGGGTCAGACTGTGCACAGGTGAGTATGACCATTCAAGTTTTGTTCATGACACTCTCATTAGGTTAAGGCATAACACCTCACTTGTCTGATGAGTCCCTAAGTGCACCCCCCCGAAATCACTCGTACGTAGCCCAGTATACAGGCCGGGTACACTATTATACTGGTTATGTATTTATTCAGACTTCTAGTATGGAAGTCAGTGTATTCCATCACTGCTCTGGGAGACCCCTGAGTGTATTCCAGTACAGGGTCCCTCGTATACTCTCCAGGATCAAGTCAGGGTGTGCTGATCCTGCTCTTAGGTTTAGATCAAAACTTGGGGTCAATGTGGGACAATGTGGTTTAGGTTTAGGGGTAAGTGATTAGGTTTCATCATACCCCTGTATCTTAGGTTGTGACATGGTAGTCAGTATCTTAAGTTGAGACGTGGTGAATGTATGGTTAGGCTTTGGGTAATGGGTGGGGTGGGATTCCCTCATAGTTTCTTGGTTAGACTTGAACCTATAGGTAGGTTTTGTTTTGAGTTGAAATGTAGTCAGTGGGATCTTAGGTTGAGACGTGATGATGAAGTTTTGGCTGGGGTCAAAGGTCAAGGCCTATGTCCCAGTATTTACACTGAGGTGTCTACCAGGTTTGTGTATGTGATTCTGTACTTCAAGTGCCCTTGGAGGGCTAGTATACAAGTCCCTTGTTAGGGTCCATTGTGTGAATCTGAATTTAGGTTTTAAACCTGTGTCCTCAGTATTTTAAGTTGAAGTGAATGGGATTGTGTCCTGTAATCCAGCACTGTGACCTTTTGAAATCCAAGGCTTGTTTAGGCTTTACTGTTGGCCTTCTGGGATTTATGTTTGTGTTGGTGTGCATACATCAGTATGAGTCTGTATACAGAGTCAATTAAGATGTAGATATGTCTTGTGTTCTGTCATAGTGACCTTTTAATTATATGGCCTACTTAGGCTTCAATTGAGGCCTTCTGGGTGTTATGCTCGAATTGATGTGTATGCACCAACGTGCTATTGGATGTAGGATCTTGTAGTAATGTTACGGTCAAGAGGTTGTTGTTATGTGTTGTTTTATCTTAAAAAGAACTCCCCCGAGTCCTTATCCAGGTGAGGGTGTAAGGGAAGTTGATTATGTGTGTTTTTCTCACTGCTGTTCCCATCCTTCCAGGGTGGTGTATCTCGAGTCCTTCATATGCTTTTATTACTAAAAGTGTCTTCTATCCTGGGTTGTCAGGGGTAAGAGGCTGATGATCCAATCAGCAAAGGGCGCTAGCTAGTTAGGGGTAGGGGGAAGGGTGCCCTGGCTCAGGCCAGGGCACTATGCATTGGCCATCTCGTTACTGACCGGGTGATCAGGTGATCCTACCTCCTGTTAAGACCCTTAGGGATAGTTGTATCCAATACCTTAATCCAGAGTCTTTCCTGTCGTTTTCTCTGATAGATGTTCCATCTATAGTTGAACTGGATGACTGTGGCCTGTACTGCCGGCCATCCATGATCAACAAAATGTGCCACAAAAGGTGTCTGTATCTCTTTGCCACGTATCACATTGTATTTGTGTTGTGTGAAACGTAAACTTATTGTGTTTCCTGTTTCCCCAACATATTGTTTCTTACATGTAGTACAAGTGACAAGATAGACACAATTTTTGGTCAGTGGGTTTCCTCCTGGCATGGTTTTGTAAACCATGTTGGTGTTATAACACCGTATCCATGTTTTTTTCTTATAGTATGACCATTGACTTTTTGATGTTGTAGTCTTTTTTGATTGTATTTTGGCTTTGATCAGATGGTCTTGTAAATTTTTGTTTTTTCTGAATGCTGCAATGACTCTGTGGTCTTGCAAGAGGTCAGTGTCTTTAAAGATCCTGTCAAAGTTCTCCTTTATAATCTTCACCAATTTGACTGTGGCTGGTGAGTATGTTGTGATGAATGGTAAGATTGTAGAGACCTGTATGGGTTTGGTTAGTAGGTATTTCTTTGTTGCATTTCTTAAAAATGAACGGCTGTAACCTCTTTTAGCCAGTGCCACAAAGAGGATTTTTCTGGCTTCCCAAAAGTCTGATTTGTGGCTACATATCCTATGAAATCTCAGGAGTTGAGACTTCAAGAGGCCTGCATATGTGTGCTTTGGGTGGTAGCTACTTTTATGTAGTAGGGCGTGAGTATCTGTTTCTTTGAAGAATACCTTGACTTCTAGATGATTTGTTTTGTCAAAGTGTGTTCCCTTATATGTGGTGGTATCCAGGAAATCCACTGATGTATAACTGGTAGTTGACTTCAGTGTAATGGAAGAGTTATGTGTGTTGAGAATAGTCATGAATTGAGTAAATTCTGACTCTGAGTGTGGCCATACACCCCATATATCATCAAGATATCTAAGATAATATAGTGGTTTAATCTTACAAGATGCCAAGGCTGAGGTTTCCCACTCTGCCATAAATATGTTTGCATATGCAGGGGCAAATTTTTTGCCCATAGCTGTGCCTTTCACTTGTAAGTAGAATTTATCATTGAATTCAAAGTCATTTCTTCTCAGATTGATATCCAATAATTGTAGAAGTTCTTTCTCCGGTCTCCTTTTGTCAGGATATTTTCTAAATATTTCTTTAACGGCTTGAATGCCCTCACTTGTGTCTATATTGGTGTATAGACTATCCACATCTAGTGTGAATAACATGGCCCCTGTGGGGATATGTAGTCGTTTGACTGTGTTAACAAAATGATACGTGTCCTTGATGTAGCTGGGGTGTTTGTTTGATAGTGGATTTAGAAAATGATCTATGTATTCCGCTGTGTAATATGTTTCACTGTCACAATCTGAGACAATGGGCCTTCCTGGAGGAATTTCGTATGGTTTGCTCCACTTGGTAGGATCTTTATGGATTTTAGGTAGCATATAGAATATTCTGGCTCTAGGATCTGAGTTACCCATCAGGTAGATGTGTTGTTTAATATTTATAAACTTTTTTTCCAGAAGTTTATCTATGATTTTTTGTACTATGTTTATGGTTTCCGGATAGATGGGTTTGTCCAGTTTGGTGTAGTATTTGATATCCTCCAGTTGTCTGTGGCCCTCCCACAGATATTGTTTTTTGTCCAAAATGACAATCGCACTGCCCTTATCTGCTGGTTTGATAATGATATCTTTGTTTTGTTTTAGTTGAAGAATGGCTCTCTCTTCCCCTCTATTCAGGTTATTGACTAGCCTTCTAAGTATGAAGTGTTTTTGAAAGTACTCATTATCTACCTCAATAAGGTCTCTAACCTCTGCTGGTAGTTGGTCATCTTCTGGAGACCAGTTAGATTTTGGTGTAAACAGGGGGATGTCTGTTTCTTCCTTGTCTTGGAAGTGCACTGCCAATTTGATTTTTCTATGGTACTGTTGTAAATCCCACTTGCTTTTTTCCTTTAGGTTCTTGTTGCATTCCAACGTGGGAATGAAGGTTAGGCCTCTGTTGAGTAACTCCAACTGGGAAGTGGTTGGTCTAAAGTGTTTGGACAAATTTATAACATTTTTAGACCCCTCCCTTGTAGGTGGGCTTATGGGGTCTTTTAGTTTATCTGTTGAGACCAATGGTCCAGCATGCTTTTTGCTGTTTCTGTGTCCCAGTGTATGTTGTCTTTTTCAGTGGTGAAATATTGATGTGGAAGTTGGGGAATGATACGGAAGTTGTCCCTGATAATGTCATTCAGATCATTCAGTACTGTCTGTTCTTCGTCTGGTAGGTCCTTTGAATAATTGATCAGAGGTACCCAGACATTAGCTTCAGGGAAGCAGTCCTGTGTCGTTGTTACTGCTTGCGTTACCTGTTTAGACAGGGTTCTGTGACCTTTTTGTGTCCTGTTGTTAATCCCAAAGGCCAAGATTATCTTTTCTGGTTCAGTCTGTACTGTAGCTTTCTGAACTAGATTTGCTACATGTGCAAATGTTGCCCCTGGATAACTGTCTATCTGGAGATCAGGACAGTCATATGTGGGGATCCTGGCCAAATTAGAATCTCCCATGATGATCCACTTTTTTGACACTGTGAGGGCCCATTCTTTCCCCTTCCTAAATGTGTCATTGTGTCTAGTGGGTCTTTGTGGACCTCTGGGTTGATTCTGTTTGAATGATCGTTGTATGAGTCTCTTCTTTTCTGCCCCTTTGGCGTTGATACTAGTTCCCATGCTTTTCCTCAGACCTGGGATCAGCATACTGAGTTGGATTCTCTCAGTTACCTCTTGGAATTCAGTGTCTGAGCCTAGGGATATCAAGTCCACCTCATTTTCTTCTTGGGATAGTTCAACGTCATCTACACTCTTATGGTGTGATTGTGAGCATGCTAGCTCCTCCTTTTCGCTCTCTGTTTGGGCCGTATCAGGGATGATCACCTGTTCTTCTACCTGTGTTTCCAGGTTTTCTTGAGCCATTTCTGGGCCCTGTGGCCTGTCCAAGTCCTGTCCTATGAGCATCCCCACTGGGGTAGATGGATTCTTAGGTTGAGAAGCTTCCTCCCTCAAGAGCTCTGGGTTTGGTCGTTGTTCTGGACATATTTGCACTACGTGGGTTATTTTTTGTTTTTTAAGCCTCTGTGGCAGTCCTATTTTCTTGCTTCTCGTCAGGGATGTCGTGGTGTGAGCTGGGTCATCACTCTGTTCTTCCTTCTCACTATCATCTTCCTCCAGTATGATGTCTATTGGGTGGGTTGCCTTCTGTTTTTTAGGTCCCTGTGGCCATTTCACTTTCCTGATTTTTGTCAGAGGTGGTATGGTGTGACCTGGGTCATCACTCAGCTCTTCCTCCTCGCTCTTATCCTCTTCCCACGTGATCTCGATTGGGTTTTTTACTTTCTGTTTTTTAGGCTTCTGTGGCAATCCTATTTTTTTGATTCTCTTACGAGGTGGCTCGGTGTGACTTGAGTCATCACTCGGCTCTTCCTCATTCTTCCTATCTTCCTCCAACATGATCTCCAGTTCATCGCCCATTTTAGCTGCGATGAGATTCTCTGCATCTCTTATCACCTCATCTGTTAGGCGCTTTCCCATATTGCGTTTGGACCACTTTACTGCTATTCCAAAGGGTTCCCTCCAATCATCCTCTGTCATGTAAGGCAGTGCATCTAGCTCGCCTTGCAGTGCCTCTGTATAGTGGTCACGTAGCAGTAGTAGGGTTGTGTGTTCCCAATTTTTCGCATTGCCCTCAATATAGTCTGTTACCTTGCTGGTAGGAACAGCTGGTTTGATTGACATCATTAGATTTTCTGTGATCTTTTTAATGCCAGGTGGAGGTATTTTGCTTCGAAAATTGTTGAGATGATGTGTGCATTTGATCAACCTACTCAATGCTCGCACTCTGACTCCGAAATCTGAATCGTCAGGTTGAGCTCTCTCTTCCATTCTCTGTCTGGGGTTATTTGGAGGTGGCTTCCTTCTGTACTCTGGTTGGTACAATTGTTGCACTTTAGCCTCTGCACGTCCGTGCTTTTGAGGTTTCTGTTGTGCATGCCATTCCTCCTCTCTATGTTGTGGACGTGATTGTTGCTTGTCTCTGTTATCCCTGAATAGGGAGTCACGTTGTGTGTGCCATCCATCCTTTCTATATTGTGGATCTATCTGTCGTCTGCTCCCATTGTTATTGAACAGTCGACGTGGCTGTTGTCCACTTTCATAGCGTTGTCTGTCCTTATTTTGTGGTGCTCTGTATGTGAGGCCCCTGTCACGCGTACCAGAGTTGCCTGGTCGTGGTTTATACTGGGACATATCCCTCACATAGCGCTGTGCCTCCCCTGTGTCTCGTCCAGTATGCCGGGCATCCGTTCTGGGAGCCCGGCTGGCACTCTGTGCCTTGTTGTTTGGTTTATATCGAGGTACAATGTACCTCGATGTTTCAAAAAATTGTGGCCTGTGGCCTGGTTCAAATTGTTGGCGTTGTGGATACATTTTATCCCTTGTCCTGCCTGCTCTGACAGCAGCAGCATAGTTGGGACGATCCTTAGGCTGAATGTATTCGCCTGTATGGTGGCTTGTAACACGGGGCTCATGGCGTGCCATGTTTCGTCCTCTTTTGTAGGACACCCTCGTCCACCCTTCCTCCTCTGAATCAGAATACATTAGTATAGTTTACTAATTTATTCTATGGAGGGTAGGTTACTTATAAGTAACACAAGTTTTATTTCCGTTCAGCCCCCTCGTTTGGGTGGGCTAGAAGGCTAAACTAGATAGTTTATTATGTATCAACTTGTGTTAAAAATGATCCGCTAATTTGGGTTTAGTTTGCTACTATCAGCTTTTTATAAATGATGTGTCAACCTTGTTTATCAACGACGTTTCGATTTGTCTAAATCTTCATCAGGCTGTACATGGTTGACAAGTTATTTATTGTGAAAAGTATCGATTTGAAACAATGCAATGAAAATGAAGCTTGGAGCAATGTGACTCGGTGGTGTGTCTCCCTCAAAGTGCTGAGAGAGAGTGAGCGCGAGTGGGGAGCGGCAGCTCCCTTTATACTCTTGTGGGCGTGTCTAAGTTCCCTTGGCAGTCAAACTTGGTGTTGTGAGTGCTTTTATCGTGTTTTACTGGTGTTTACCTTTGATCAAAAAATATTTTGATTACCCTCTATCCTTTCTTTTGGTTTAGCGGATGTTATAGTATGTATGATTTATTTTATGTGACAACGCATGTTGTTTTTTTGCGTGGAAGAATGTGGCTTTTTCTTGGAAGAGTCACCTTCCGCCCTGCCATTCTTCCATGTAATCTTCATCCGTTCTCTCTTGACTAGTGTGTTCATCTGTTGTGATGCATTTCAGGTGCATCCATCAGGTAGATCTGTAGTGAATAAATATTTGTTTTATTTTAGTTTATCAGGTTTTTCATGTCTGAGCATGTTTTGCATCCTGTGTGCTTTATGAGTGGTGTACTTGTGAGACTGTTGTCTCACAGTGTTTTATACCACCGTACCTGTTCTAATGGCCCTGTCTGTGTTTGTAGAATTATTTATAGGGCTCTATAGTGAACAAAAATAAATTATTTTAGCCTATCAGATTTTTTAGTGAAAAAATAAAATATTTTAGCCCATTA
>NW_028150878.1:0-29252 GCF_964638095.1 Poromitra crassiceps | reverse complement strand
TCCAAAATCAGACAGAGTGTTGAGACCAGAGAGGCTAAGACCGCATTGACTCAGTGCGGTATTCAGCCTCTCTGGTGTCAAGTCTGATTTTGGAAAAAAAAAAAAAAAAATCCAAAATCAGACAGAGTGTTGACACCAGAGAGGCTAAGACCGCATTGACTCAGTGCGGTATTCAGCCTCTCTGGTGTCAAGTCTGATTTTGGAAAAAAAAAAAAAAAATCCAAAATCAGACAGAGTGTTGAGACCAGAGAGGCTAAGACCGCATTGACTCAGTGCGGTATTCAGCCTCTCTGGTGTCAAGTCTGATTTTGGAAAAAAAAAAAAAAATTCCAAAATCAGACAGAGTGTTGAGACCAGAGAGGCTAAGACCGCATTGACTCAGTGCGGTATTCAGCCTCTCTGGTGTCAAGTCTGATTTTGGAAAAAAAAAAAAAAAAATCCAAAATCAGACAGAGTGTTGAGACCAGAGAGGCTAAGACCGCATTGACTCAGTGCGGTATTCAGCCTCTCTGGTGTCAAGTCTGATTTTGGAAAAAAAAAAAAAAAAATCCAAAATCAGACAGAGTGTTGAGACCAGAGAGGCTAAGACCGCATTGACTCAGTGCGGTATTCAGCCTCTCTGGTGTCAAGTCTGATTTTGGAAAAAAAAAAAAAAAATCCAAAATCAGACAGAGTGTTGAGACCAGAGAGGCTAAGACCGCATTGACTCAGTGCGGTATTCAGCCTCTCTGGTGTCAAGTCTGATTTTGGAAAAAAAAAAAAAAAATCCAAAATCAGACAGAGTGTTGACACCAGAGAGGCTAAGACCGCATTGACTCAGTGCGGTATTCAGCCTCTCTGGTGTCAAGTCTGATTTTGGAAAAAAAAAAAAAAAAATCCAAAATCAGACAGAGTGTTGACACCAGAGAGGCTAAGACCGCATTGACTCAGTGCGGTATTCAGCCTCTCTGGTGTCAAGTCTGATTTTGGAAAAAAAAAAAAAAAATCCAAAATCAGACAGAGTGTTGAGACCAGAGAGGCTAAGACCGCATTGACTCAGTGCGGTATTCAGCCTCTCTGGTGTCAAGTCTGATTTTGGAAAAAAAAAAAAAAAATCCAAAATCAGACAGAGTGTTGACACCAGAGAGGCTAAGACCGCATTGACTCAGTGCGGTATTCAGCCTCTCTGGTGTCAAGTCTGATTTTGGAAAAAAAAAAAAAAAAATCCAAAATCAGACAGAGTGTTGAGACCAGAGAGGCTAAGACCGCATTGACTCAGTGCGGTATTCAGCCTCTCTGGTGTCAAGTCTGATTTTGGAAAAAAAAAAAAAAAATCCAAAATCAGACAGAGTGTTGACACCAGAGAGGCTAAGACCGCATTGACTCAGTGCGGTATTCAGCCTCTCTGGTGTCAAGTCTGATTTTGGAAAAAAAAAAAAAAAATCCAAAATCAGACAGAGTGTTGAGACCAGAGAGGCTAAGACCGCATTGACTCAGTGCGGTATTCAGCCTCTCTGGTGTCAAGTCTGATTTTGGAAAAAAAAAAAAAAAATCCAAAATCAGACAGAGTGTTGACACCAGAGAGGCTAAGACCGCATTGACTCAGTGCGGTATTCAGCCTCTCTGGTGTCAAGTCTGATTTTGAAAAAAAAAAAAAAAATCCAAAATCAGACAGAGTGTTGAGACCAGAGAGGCTAAGACCGCATTGACTCAGTGCGGTATTCAGCCTCTCTGGTGTCAAGTCTGATTTTGGAAAAAAAAAAAAAAATCCAAAATCAGACAGTGTTGAGACCAGAGAGGCTAAGACCGCATTGACTCAGTGCGGTATTCAGCCTCTCTGGTGTCAAGTCTGATTTTGGAAAAAAAAAAAAAAAAATCCAAAATCAGACAGAGTGTTGAGACCAGAGAGGCTAAGACCGCATTGACTCAGTGCGGTATTCAGCCTCTCTGGTGTCAAGTCTGATTTTGGAAAAAAAAAAAAAAAATCCAAAATCAGACAGAGTGTTGACACCAGAGAGGCTAAGACCGCATTGACTCAGTGCGGTATTCAGCCTCTCTGGTGTCAAGTCTGATTTTGAAAAAAAAAAAAAAAATCCAAAATCAGACAGAGTGTTGAGACCAGAGAGGCTAAGACCGCATTGACTCAGTGCGGTATTCAGCCTCTCTGGTGTCAAGTCTGATTTTGGAAAAAAAAAAAAAAAAATCCAAAATCAGACAGAGTGTTGACACCAGAGAGGCTAAGACCGCATTGACTCAGTGCGGTATTCAGCCTCTCTGGTGTCAAGTCTGATTTTGGAAAAAAAAAAAAAAAATCCAAAATCAGACAGAGTGTTGACACCAGAGAGGCTAAGACCGCATTGACTCAGTGCGGTATTCAGCCTCTCTGGTGTCAAGTCTGATTTTGGAAAAAAAAAAAAAAAATCCAAAATCAGACAGACTGTTGAGACCAGAGAGGCTAAGACCGCATTGACTCAGTGCGGTATTCAGCCTCTCTGGTGTCAAGTCTGATTTTGGAAAAAAAAAAAAAAAATCCAAAATCAGACAGAGTGTTGACACCAGAGAGGCTAAGACCGCATTGACTCAGTGCGGTATTCAGCCTCTCTGGTGTCAAGTCTGATTTTGGAAAAAAAAAAAAAAAATCCAAAATCAGACAGACTGTTGAGACCAGAGAGGCTAAGACCGCATTGACTCAGTGCGGTATTCAGCCTCTCTGGTGTCAAGTCTGATTTTGGAAAAAAAAAAAAAAAATCCAAAATCAGACAGAGTGTTGAGACCACAGAGGCTAAGACCGCATTGACTCAGTGCGGTATTCAGCCTCTCTGGTGTCAAGTCTGATTTTGGAAAAAAAAAAAAAAAATCCAAAATCAGACAGAGTGTTGACACCAGAGAGGCTAAGACCGCATTGACTCAGTGCGGTATTCAGCCTCTCTGGTGTCAAGTCTGATTTTGGAAAAAAAAAAAAAAATCCAAAATCAGACAGAGTGTTGAGACCAGAGAGGCTAAGACCGCATTGACTCAGTGCGGTATTCAGCCTCTCTGGTGTCAAGTCTGATTTTGGGAAAAAAAAAAAAAAAATCCAAAATCAGACAGAGTGTTGACACCAGAGAGGCTAAGACCGCATTGACTCAGTGCGGTATTCAGCCTCTCTGGTGTCAAGTCTGATTTTGGAAAAAAAAAAAAAAAAAATCCAAAATCAGACAGAGTGTTGACACCAGAGAGGCTAAGACCGCATTGACTCAGTGCGGTATTCAGCCTCTCTGGTGTCAAGTCTAATTTTTGAAAAAAAAAAAAAAAAATCCAAAATCAGACAGAGTGTTGAGACCAGAGAGGCTAAGACCGCATTGACTCAGTGCGGTATTCAGCCTCTCTGGTGTCAAGTCTGATTTTGGAAAAAAAAAAAAAAAAATCCAAAATCAGACAGAGTGTTGACACCAGAGAGGCTAAGACCGCATTGACTCAGTGCGGTATTCAGCCTCTCTGGTGTCAAGTCTGATTTTGGAAAAAAAAAAAAAAAAATCCAAAATCAGACAGAGTGTTGAGACCAGAGAGGCTAAGACCGCATTGACTCAGTGCGGTATTCAGCCTCTCTGGTGTCAAGTCTGATTTTGGAAAAAAAAAAAAAAAATCCAAAATCAGACAGAGTGTTGACACCAGAGAGGCTAAGACCGCATTGACTCAGTGCGGTATTCAGCCTCTCTGGTGTCAAGTCTGATTTTGGAAAAAAAAAAAAAAAATCCAAAATCAGACAGACTGTTGAGACCAGAGAGGCTAAGACCGCATTGACTCAGTGCGGTATTCAGCCTCTCTGGTGTCAAGTCTGATTTTGGAAAAAAAAAAAAAAAATCCAAAATCAGACAGAGTGTTGACACCAGAGAGGCTAAGGACCGCATTGACTCAGTGCGGTATTCAGCCTCTCTGGTGTCAAGTCTGATTTTGAAAAAAAAAAAAAAAATCCAAAATCAGACAGAGTGTTGAGACCAGAGAGGCTAAGACCGCATTGACTCAGTGCGGTATTCAGCCTCTCTGGTGTCAAGTCTGATTTTGGAAAAAAAAAAAAAAAATCCAAAATCAGACAGAGTGTTGAGACCAGAGAGGCTAAGACCGCATTGACTCAGTGCGGTATTCAGCCTCTCTGGTGTCAAGTCTGATTTTGGAAAAAAAAAAAAAAAAATCCAAAATCAGACAGAGTGTTGAGACCAGAGAGGCTAAGACCGCATTGACTCAGTGCGGTATTCAGCCTCTCTGGTGTCAAGTCTGATTTTGGAAAAAAAAAAAAAAAAATCCAAAATCAGACAGAGTGTTGACACCAGAGAGGCTAAGACCGCATTGACTCAGTGCGGTATTCAGCCTCTCTGGTGTCAAGTCTGATTTTTGAAAAAAAAAAAAAAAATCCAAAATCAGACAGAGTGTTGAGACCAGAGAGGCTAAGACCGCATTGACTCAGTGCGGTATTCAGCCTCTCTGGTGTCAAGTCTGATTTTGGAAAAAAAAAAAAAAAAATCCAAAATCAGACAGAGTGTTGACACCAGAGAGGCTAAGACCGCATTGACTCAGTGCGGTATTCAGCCTCTCTGGTGTCAAGTCTGATTTTGGAAAAAAAAAAAAAAAATCCAAAATCAGACAGAGTGTTGACACCAGAGAGGCTAAGACCGCATTGACTCAGTGCGGTATTCAGCCTCTCTGGTGTCAAGTCTGATTTTGGAAAAAAAAAAAAAAAAAATCCAAAATCAGACAGAGTGTTGAGACCAGAGAGGCTAAGACCGCATTGACTCAGTGCGGTATTCAGCCTCTCTGGTGTCAAGTCTGATTTTGGAAAAAAAAAAAAAAAAATCCAAAATCAGACAGAGTGTTGACACCAGAGAGGCTAAGACCGCATTGACTCAGTGCGGTATTCAGCCTCTCTGGTGTCAAGTCTGATTTTGGAAAAAAAAAAAAAAAAATCCAGACAGAGTGTTGAGACCAGAGAGGCTAAGACCGCATTGACTCAGTGCAGTATTCAGCCTCTCTGGTGTCAAGTCTGATTTTGGAAAAAAAAAAAAAAATCCAAAATCAGACAGAGTGTTGACACCAGAGAGGCTAAGACCGCATTGACTCAGTGCGGTATTCAGCCTCTCTGGTGTCAAGTCTGATTTTGGAAAAAAAAAAAAAAATCCAAAATCAGACAGACTGTTGAGACCAGAGAGGCTAAGACCGCATTGACTCAGTGCAGTATTCAGCCTCTCTGGTGTCAAGTCTGATTTTGGAAAAAAAAAAAAAAAAATCCAAAATCAGACAGAGTGTTGACACCAGAGAGGCTAAGACCGCATTGACTCGGTGCTGTATTCAGCCTCTCTGGTGTCAAGTCTGATTTTGAAAAAAAAAAAAAAAAAATCCAAAATCAGACAGAGTGTTGAGACCAGAGAGGCTAAGACCGCATTGACTCAGTGCGGTATTCAGCCTCTCTGGTGTCAAGTCTGATTTTGGAAAAAAAAAAAAAAAATCCAAAATCAGACAGAGTGTTGAGACCAGAGAGGCTAAGACCGCATTGACTCAGTGCGGTATTCAGCCTCTCTGGTGTCAAGTCTGATTTTGGAAAAAAAAAAAAAAAAAAATCCAAAATCAGACAGAGTGTTGAGACCAGAGAGGCTAAGACCGCATTGACTCAGTGCGGTATTCAGCCTCTCTGGTGTCAAGTCTGATTTTGGAAAAAAAAAAAAAAAATCCAAAATCAGACAGAGTGTTGACACCAGAGAGGCTAAGACCGCATTGACTCAGTGCGGTATTCAGCCTCTCTGGTGTCAAGTCTGATTTTGGAAAAAAAAAAAAAAAAATCCAAAATCAGACAGAGTGTTGAGACCAGAGAGGCTAAGACCGCATTGACTCAGTGCGGTATTCAGCCTCTCTGGTGTCAAGTCTGATTTTGGAAAAAAAAAAAAAAAATCCAAAATCAGACAGTGTTGAGACCAGAGAGGCTAAGACCGCATTGACTCAGTGCGGTATTCAGCCTCTCTGGTGTCAAGTCTGATTTTGGAAAAAAAAAAAAAAATCCAAAATCAGACAGAGTGTTGACACCAGAGAGGCTAAGACCGCATTGACTCAGTGCGGTATTCAGCCTCTCTGGTGTCAAGTCTGATTTTGGAAAAAAAAAAAAAAATCCAAAATCAGACAGACTGTTGAGACCAGAGAGGCTAAGACCGCATTGACTCAGTGCGGTATTCAGCCTCTCTGGTGTCAAGTCTGATTTTGGAAAAAAAAAAAAAAAAATCCAAAATCAGACAGAGTGTTGACACCAGAGAGGCTAAGACCGCATTGACTCAGTGCGGTATTCAGCCTCTCTGGTGTCAAGTCTGATTTTGGAAAAAAAAAAAAAAAAATCCAAAATCAGACAGAGTGTTGAGACCAGAGAGGCTAAGACCGCATTGACTCAGTGCAGTATTCAGCCTCTCTGGTGTCAAGTCTGATTTTGGAAAAAAAAAAAAAAAATCCAAAATCAGACAGAGTGTTGACACCAGAGAGGCTAAGACCGCATTGACTCAGTGCGGTATTCAGCCTCTCTGGTGTCAAGTCTGATTTTGGAAAAAAAAAAAAAAATCCAAAATCAGACAGACTGTTGAGACCAGAGAGGCTAAGACCGCATTGACTCAGTGCGGTATTCAGCCTCTCTGGTGTCAAGTCTGATTTTGGAAAAAAAAAAAAAAAAATCCAAAATCAGACAGAGTGTTGACACCAGAGAGGCTAAGACCGCATTGACTCGGTGCTGTATTCAGCCTCTCTGGTGTCAAGTCTGATTTTGAAAAAAAAAAAAAAAAAATCCAAAATCAGACAGAGTGTTGAGACCAGAGAGGCTAAGACCGCATTGACTCAGTGCGGTATTCAGCCTCTCTGGTGTCAAGTCTGATTTTGGAAAAAAAAAAAAAAAATCCAAAATCAGACAGAGTGTTGAGACCAGAGAGGCTAAGACCGCATTGACTCAGTGCGGTATTCAGCCTCTCTGGTGTCAAGTCTGATTTTGGAAAAAAAAAAAAAAAAAAATCGAAAATCAGACAGAGTGTTGAGACCAGAGAGGCTAAGACCGCATTGACTCAGTGCGGTATTCAGCCTCTCTGGTGTCAAGTCTGATTTTGGAAAAAAAAAAAAAAAATCCAAAATCAGACAGAGTGTTGACACCAGAGAGGCTAAGACCGCATTGACTCAGTGCGGTATTCAGCCTCTCTGGTGTCAAGTCTGATTTTGGAAAAAAAAAAAAAAAAATCCAAAATCAGACAGAGTGTTGAGACCAGAGAGGCTAAGACCGCATTGACTCAGTGCGGTATTCAGCCTCTCTGGTGTCAAGTCTGATTTTGGAAAAAAAAAAAAAAAATCCAAAATCAGACAGTGTTGAGACCAGAGAGGCTAAGACCGCATTGACTCAGTGCGGTATTCAGCCTCTCTGGTGTCAAGTCTGATTTTGGAAAAAAAAAAAAAAAAATCCAAAATCAGACAGAGTGTTGACACCAGAGAGGCTAAGACCGCATTGACTCAGTGCGGTATTCAGCCTCTCTGGTGTCAAGTCTGATTTTGGAAAAAAAAAAAATAATAATCCAAAATCAGACAGAGTGTTGACACCAGAGAGGCTAAGACCGCATTGACTCAGTGCAGTATTCAGCCTATCTGGTGTCAAGTCTGATTTTGGAAAAAAAAAAAAAAAATCCAAAATCAGACAGAGTGTTGACACCAGAGAGGCTAAGACCGCATTGACTCAGTGCGGTATTCAGCCTCTCTGGTGTCAAGTCTGATTTTGAAAAAAAAAAAAAAAAATCCAAAATCAGACAGAGTGTTGAGACCAGAGAGGCTAAGACCGCATTGATTCAGTGCGGTATTCAGCCTCTCTGGTGTCAAGTCTGATTTTGGAAAAAAAAAAAAAAAAATCCAAATTCAGACAGTGTTGAGACCAGAGAGGCTAAGACCGCATTGACTCAGTGCGGTATTCAGCCTCTCTGGTGTCAAGTCTGATTTTGGAAAAAAAAAAAAAAAATCCAAAATCAGACAGAGTGTTGAGACCAGAGAGGCTAAGACCGCATTGACTCAGTGCGGTATTCAGCCTCTCTGGTGTCAAGTCTGATTTTGGAAAAAAAAAAAAAAAAAATCCAAAATCAGACAGAGTGTTGACACCAGAGAGGCTAAGACCGCATTGACTCAGTGCGGTATTCAGCCTCTCTGGTGTCAAGTCTGATTTTGGAAAAAAAAAAAAAAAATCCAAAATCAGACAGAGTGTTGAGACCAGAGAGGCTAAGACCGCATTGACTCAGTGCGGTATTCAGCCTCTCTGGTGTCAAGTCTGATTTTGGAAAAAAAAAAAAAAAATCCAAAATCAGACAGAGTGTTGACACCAGAGAGGCTAAGACCGCATTGACTCGGTGCGGTATTCAGCCTCTCTGGTGTCAAGTCTGATTTTGAAAAAAAAAAAAAAAAATCCAAAATCAGACAGAGTGTTGAGACCAGAGAGGCTAAGACCGCATTGACTCAGTGCGGTATTCAGCCTCTCTGGTGTCAAGTCTGATTTTGGAAAAAAAAAAAAAAAATCCAAAATCAGACAGAGTGTTGAGACCAGAGAGGCTAAGACTGCATTGACTCAGTGCGGTATTCAGCCTCTCTGGTGTCAAGTCTGATTTTGGAAAAAAAAAAAAAAAAAATCCAAAATCAGACAGAGTGTTGAGACCAGAGAGGCTAAGACCGCATTGACTCAGTGCGGTATTCAGCCTCTCTGGTGTCAAGTCTGATTTTGGAAAAAAAAAAAAAAAATCCAAAATCAGACAGAGTGTTGACACCAGAGAGGCTAAGACCGCATTGACTCAGTGCGGTATTCAGCCTCTCTGGTGTCAAGTCTGATTCTGGAAAAAAAAAAAAAAAAATCCAAAATCAGAGAGAGTGTTGAGACCAGAGAGGCTAAGACCGCATTGACTCAGTGCGGTATTCAGCCTCTCTGGTGTCAAGTCTGATTTTGGAAAAAAAAAAAAAAAATCCAAAATCAGACAGAGTGTTGACACCAGAGAGGCTAAGACCGCATTGACTCAGTGCGGTATTCAGCCTCTCTGGTGTCAAGTCTGATTTTGGAAAAAAAAATAATAATAATCCAAAATCAGACAGAGTGTTGACACCAGAGAGGCTAAGACCGCATTGACTCAGTGCGGTATTCAGCCTCTCTGGTGTCAAGTCTGATTTTGGAAAAAAAAAAAAAAAAAATCCAAAATCAGACAGAGTGTTGAGACCAGAGAGGCTAAGACCGCATTGACTCAGTGCGGTATTCAGCCTCTCTGGTGTCAAGTCTGATTTTGGAAAAAAAAAAAAAAAAATCCAAAATCAGACAGAGTGTTGACACCAGAGAGGCTAAGACGGCATTGACTCAGTGCGGTATTCAGCCTCTCTGGTGTCAAGTCTGATTTTGGAAAAAAAAAAAAATCCAAAATCAGACAGAGTGTTGAGACCAGAGAGGCTAAGACCGCATTGACTCAGTGCGGTATTCAGCCTCTCTGGTGTCAAGTCTGATTTTGGAAAAAAATAAAATAAATCCAAAATCAGACAGAGTATTGACACCAGAGAGGCTAAGACCGCATTGACTCAGTGCGGTATTCAGCCTCTCTGGTGTCAAGTCTGATTTTGGAAAAAAAAAAAAAAAAATCCAAAATCAGACAGAGTGTTGAGACCAGAGAGGCTAAGACCGCATTGACTCAGTGCAGTATTCAGCCTCTCTGGTGTCAAGTCTGATTTTGGAAAAAAAAAAAAAAATCCAAAATCAGACAGAGTGTTGACACCAGAGAGGCTAAGACCGCATTGACTCAGTGCGGTATTCAGCCTCTCTGGTGTCAAGTCTGATTTTGGAAAAAAAAAAAAAAATCCAAAATCAGACAGACTGTTGAGACCAGAGAGGCTAAGACCGCATTGACTCAGTGCGGTATTCAGCCTCTCTGGTGTCAAGTCTGATTTTGGAAAAAAAAAAAAAAAATCCAAAATCAGACAGAGTGTTGACACCAGAGAGGCTAAGACCGCACTGAGTCAATGCGGTATTCAGCCTCTCTGGTGTCAAGTCTGATTTTGGAAAAAAAAAAAATAATAATCCAAAATCAGACAGAGTGTTGACACCAGAGAGGCTAAGACCGCATTGACTCAGTGCAGTATTCAGCCTATCTGGTGTCAAGTCTGATTTTGGAAAAAAAAAAAAAAAATCCAAAATCAGACAGAGTGTTGACACCAGAGAGGCTAAGACCGCATTGACTCAGTGCGGTATTCAGCCTCTCTGGTGTCAAGTCTGATTTTGAAAAAAAAAAAAAAAAATCCAAAATCAGACAGAGTGTTGAGACCAGAGAGGCTAAGACCGCATTGACTCAGTGCGGTATTCAGCCTCTCTGGTGTCAAGTCTGATTTTGGAAAAAAAAAAAAAAAAATCCAAATTCAGACAGTGTTGAGACCAGAGAGGCTAAGACCGCATTGACTCAGTGCGGTATTCAGCCTCTCTGGTGTCAAGTCTGATTTTGGAAAAAAAAAAAAAAAATCCAAAATCAGACAGAGTGTTGAGACCAGAGAGGCTAAGACCGCATTGACTCAGTGCGGTATTCAGCCTCTCTGGTGTCAAGTCTGATTTTGGAAAAAAAAAAAAAAAAAATCCAAAATCAGACAGAGTGTTGACACCAGAGAGGCTAAGACCGCATTGACTCAGTGCGGTATTCAGCCTCTCTGGTGTCAAGTCTGATTTTGGAAAAAAAAAAAAAAAATCCAAAATCAGACAGAGTGTTGAGACCAGAGAGGCTAAGACCGCATTGACTCAGTGCGGTATTCAGCCTCTCTGGTGTCAAGTCTGATTTTGGAAAAAAAAAAAAAAAATCCAAAATCAGACAGAGTGTTGACACCAGAGAGGCTAAGACCGCATTGACTCGGTGCGGTATTCAGCCTCTCTGGTGTCAAGTCTGATTTTGAAAAAAAAAAAAAAAAATCCAAAATCAGACAGAGTGTTGAGACCAGAGAGGCTAAGACCGCATTGACTCAGTGCGGTATTCAGCCTCTCTGGTGTCAAGTCTGATTTTGGAAAAAAAAAAAAAAAAATCCAAAATCAGACAGAGTGTTGAGACCAGAGAGGCTAAGACTGCATTGACTCAGTGCGGTATTCAGCCTCTCTGGTGTCAAGTCTGATTTTGGAAAAAAAAAAAAAAAAAATCCAAAATCAGACAGAGTGTTGAGACCAGAGAGGCTAAGACCGCATTGACTCAGTGCGGTATTCAGCCTCTCTGGTGTCAAGTCTGATTTTGGAAAAAAAAAAAAAAAAATCCAAAATCAGACAGAGTGTTGACACCAGAGAGGCTAAGACCGCATTGACTCAGTGCGGTATTCAGCCTCTCTGGTGTCAAGTCTGATTCTGGAAAAAAAAAAAAAAAAATCCAAAATCAGAGAGAGTGTTGAGACCAGAGAGGCTAAGACCGCATTGACTCAGTGCGGTATTCAGCCTCTCTGGTGTCAAGTCTGATTTTGGAAAAAAAAAAAAAAAATCCAAAATCAGACAGAGTGTTGACACCAGAGAGGCTAAGACCGCATTGACTCAGTGCGGTATTCAGCCTCTCTGGTGTCAAGTCTGATTTTGGAAAAAAAAATAATAATAATCCAAAATCAGACAGAGTGTTGACACCAGAGAGGCTAAGACCGCATTGACTCAGTGCGGTATTCAGCCTATCTGGTGTCAAGTCTGATTTTGGAAAAAAAAAAAAAAAAATCCAAAATCAGACAGAGTGTTGACACCAGAGAGGCTAAGACCGCATTGACTCAGTGCGGTATTCAGCCTCTCTGGTGTCAAGTCTGATTTTGGAAAAAAAAAAAAAAAAAATCCAAAATCAGACAGAGTGTTGAGACCAGAGAGGCTAAGACCGCATTGACTCAGTGCGGTATTCAGCCTCTCTGGTGTCAAGTCTGATTTTGGAAAAAAAAAAAAAAAATCCAAAATCAGACAGAGTGTTGACACCAGAGAGGCTAAGACGGCATTGACTCAGTGCGGTATTCAGCCTCTCTGGTGTCAAGTCTGATTTTGGAAAAAAAAAAAAATCCAAAATCAGACAGAGTGTTGAGACCAGAGAGGCTAAGACCGCATTGACTCAGTGCGGTATTCAGCCTCTCTGGTGTCAAGTCTGATTTTGGAAAAAAATAAAATAAATCCAAAATCAGACAGAGTATTCTGCCCTGCAAAGCTAAAAGGGGGTAACTCGCCAGAGTGTAGAACTGAGAAAAATGACTTTAAAGTTTTGTTGTTGTCCAGCCAAATGTATTGTAGGAAGAAAACTGGAAATGTGTTAATTATTTGTTTATTTAATGTAGTTATTTATCTACATAATTTTTTTAGCTCAAACTTGACCTTTGACCCTTATTTGGAAGTTACCTTACTCTGGCTTTGCATTGTCTGCAAAATAATAAGGGGTGATACCAAGCAAAAAGACAGTAACTTCAATTTGATCCTTCACTTGGTTGCTTATCACTATATAAAACCACTATATATGATAATAATGATAACATAGACATGAAGTCTCATTTTCATGGCACAATTACGCTTAATATAATATACGTATAAATATAATATAACTAGATTATCAGGCCGCTACACATCCTTCAAGCCTAGTTTGGTGGGACTCTTGTTGGCCCCTTGTGTGTCTGTGTGTTGGCGCCTCAGAATCAGAATCAGAGTTTAATTCATGTCCCAGAAGGGCACTTTGGTTCACATCAGACAGTAGTGGATAATTACAACATCATTACTAGTTTGAGATTAGTAATAAAGGCACACTTCAGAATTGAGATACATTATTACTAGTTTTAAAGTAATAAAGGCGCACTTCAATATTATACAATACATAAACATTTGTTGCATTATGTACAGATTCCAAAGGACCATCTACTGCCCTCAGCCGGGTCGCCACGTGCGCAGCGCCACCGTTGCATTAGCTCCTCAAACAACGCAAGTGGCTCGCTGTGGGGTTAATGTCATATGAGCTGGCTCCTCGGGGGTTGATGTCGTATGAGCTGGCACATCTGGGGTTAATTTTATATGAGCGGCACCTCGGGGTTAATGTTGTATGAGCTGGTACCTCAGGGGTTAATGTCATATGAGCTGGCGCCTGGCGCCTCGGGGGTTAATGTTGTATGACCTGGTAGCTCAGTGGTTAATGTCATATGAGCTGGCGCCTCGGGGGTTAATGTCATATGAGCTGGCACCTCTGGGGTTAATTTCATATGTGCGGCGCCTCTGGGGTTAATGTTGTATGAGCTGGTACCTGGAGGGTTAATGTTGTGTGAGCTGGCACCTCTGGGGTTAATTTTATATGAGCGGCACCTCAGGGGTTAATGTTGTATGAACTGGTACCTCAGGGGTTAATGTCATATGAGCTGGCACCTTGGGGGTTAATTTCATATGTGCGGCGCCTCTGGGGTTAATGTTGTATGAGCTGGCACCTCTGGGGTTAATTTCATATCTGCGGCGCCTCTGGGGTTAATGTTGTATGAGCTGGTACCTGGAGGGTTAATGTTGTATGAGCTGGCACCTCTGGGGATAATGCCGTATGAGCTGGGACCTCTGGGGTTAATTTTATATGAGCGGCACCTCGGGGGTTAATGTTGTATGAATTGGTATCTCAGGGGTTAATGTCATATGAGCTGCTGCCTCGGTGGTTAATGTTGTATGAGCTGGCACCTCCGGGGTTAATTTCATATGAGTGGTGCCTCTGAGGTTAATGTGGTATGAGCTGGCGCCTCGGGGGTTAATGTCGTATAAGCTGGCACCTCCGGGGTTAATTTCATATGCGCGGTGCCTCAGAAATGTGGTATGAGCTGGCGCGTCGGGGGTTAATGTTGTACGAGCTGGAGCCTCGGGGGTAAATGTGGTATGAGCTGGTGCCTCGGGGGTTAATGTCATATGAGGTGCCTCACGGGTTAATGTATAGACGCTTTTAATTTTACAACATAAACATTCAAAATTGCCTCTAGCTTACTTCCTGTTGCAATGTTTGCTAATGCAATAGGTGACTGGAAATAAGATAGGGTAGCAACCGAATTCCGTGAAAACCGTCTATAGACGGTTTTCACGGAATTGGGTTGCTATGGAAACAGTTTGAACCCTATCTTATTTCCAGTCACCTATTGCATTAGCAAACATTGCAACAGGAAGTAAGCTAGGGGCAATTTTTAATGTTTATGTTGTCAAATTAAAAGTGTCTATAAGGGTTAGGGGGTTAATGCCGTATGAGCTGGCAACCTTGGGAGTTAATGTGGGTGTCTGTGTGGGTGGGGGTGGTATTGGTCCAATGTCACAATCATGACATTAGGCCTGCCCAGTAATGTAACTCATACCTCAACTCAACCTGTGCATTCTGGTGAGTTACCCCCTTTTTGCGTTGCAGGGCAAAGGATTCAGAGTGCAGTCAAACCAAACCAAACAACCGTAACTGATGTTACCTTAGTCTTGCTTGGCTTTTCTAGGGCTTTTGGAAGTTACTGTAAATATGACCGCCTATTTTCTCCAAAAAACAACACAATTGACTCAAAATATTTTTCCACATGATAAAGCAGATCTTCAATGTTCCAAAAATGACAAAAACTCATTTTTGACAAAAATTGAGTTACCCCCTTTTAGCTTTGCAGGGCAGTATTGACACCAGAGAGGCTAAGACCGCATTGACTCAGTGCGGTATTCAGCCTCTCTGGTGTCAAGTCTGATTTTGGAAAAAAAAAAAAAAAAATCCAAAATCAGACAGAGTGTTGAGACCAGAGAGGCTAAGACCGCATTGACTCAGTGCAGTATTCAGCCTCTCTGGTGTCAAGTCTGATTTTGGAAAAAAAAAAAAAAATCCAAAATCAGACAGAGTGTTGACACCAGAGAGGCTAAGACCGCATTGACTCAGTGCGGTATTCAGCCTCTCTGGTGTCAAGTCTGATTTTGGAAAAAAAAAAAAAAATCCAAAATCAGACAGACTGTTGAGACCAGAGAGGCTAAGACCGCATTGACTCAGTGCGGTATTCAGCCTCTCTGGTGTCAAGTCTGATTTTGGAAAAAAAAAAAAAAAATCCAAAATCAGACAGAGTGTTGACACCAGAGAGGCTAAGGCCGCATTGACTCAGTGCGGTATTCAGCCTCTCTGGTGTCAAGTCTGATTTAAAAAAAAAAAAAAAAAAATCCAAAATCAGACAGAGTGTTGAGACCAGAGAGGCTAAGACCGCATTGACTCAGTGCGGTATTCAGCCTCTCTGGTGTCAAGTCTGATTTTGGAAAAAAAAAAAAAAAATCCAAAATCAGACAGTGTTGAGACCAGAGAGGCTAAGACCGCATTGACTCAGTGCGGTATTCAGCCTCTCTGGTGTCAAGTCTGATTTTGGAAAAAAAAAAAAAAAAAATCCAAAATCAGACAGAGTGTTGAGACCAGAGAGGCTAAGACCGCATTGACTCAGTGCGGTATTCAGCCTCTCTGGTGTCAAGTCTGATTTTGGAAAAAAAAAAAAAAAATCCAAAATCAGACAGAGTGTTGACACCAGAGAGGCTAAGACCGCATTGACTCAGTGCGGTACTCAGCCTCTCTGGTGTCAAGTCTGATTTTTGAAAAAAAAAAAAAAAATCCAAAATCAGACAGAGTGTTGAGACCAGAGAGGCTAAGACCGCATTGACTCAGTGCGGTATTCAGCCTCTCTGGTGTCAAGTCTGATTTTGGAAAAAAAAAAAAAAAAAATCCAAAATCAGACAGAGTGTTGACACCAGAGAGGCTAAGACCGCATTGACTCAGTGCGGTATTCAGCCTCTCTGGTGTCAAGTCTGATTTTGGAAAAAAAAAAAAAAAATCCAAAATCAGACAGAGTGTTGAGACCAGAGAGGCTAAGACCGCATTGACTCAGTGCGGTATTCAGCCTCTCTGGTGTCAAGTCTGATTTTGGAAAAAAAAAAAAAAAAAAATCCAAAATCAGACAGAGTGTTGAGACCAGAGAGGCTAAGACCGCATTGACTCAGTGCGGTATTCAGCCTCTCTGGTGTCAAGTCTGATTTTGGAAAAAAAAAAAAAAAATCCAAAATCAGACAGAGTGTTGACACCAGAGAGGCTAAGACCGCATTGACTCAGTGCGGTATTCAGCCTCTCTGGTGTCAAGTCTGATTTTGGAAAAAAAAAAAAAAAAATCCAAAATCAGACAGAGTGTTGAGACCAGAGAGGCTAAGACCGCATTGACTCAGTGCGGTATTCAGCCTCTCTGGTGTCAAGTCTGATTTTGAAAAAAAAAAAAAAAATCCAAAATCAGACAGAGTGTTGAGACCAGAGAGGCTAAGACCGCATTGACTCAGTGCGGTATTCAGCCTCTCTGGTGTCAAGTCTGATTTTGGAAAAAAAAAAAAAAAATCCAAAATCAGACAGTGTTGAGACCAGAGAGGCTAAGACCGCATTGACTCAGTGCGGTATTCAGCCTCTCTGGTGTCAAGTCTGATTTTGGAAAAAAAAAAAAAAAAATCCAAAATCAGACAGAGTGTTGACACCAGAGAGGCTAAGACCGCATTGACTCAGTGCGGTATTCAGCCTCTCTGGTGTCAAGTCTGATTTTGGAAAAAAAAATAATAATAATCCAAAATCAGACAGAGTGTTGACACCAGAGAGGCTAAGACCGCATTGACTCAGTGCAGTATTCAGCCTATCTGGTGTCAAGTCTGATTTTGAAAAAAAAAAAAAAAAATCCAAAATCAGACAGAGTGTTGACACCAGAGAGGCTAAGACCGCATTGACTCAGTGCGGTATTCAGCCTCTCTGGTGTCAAGTCTGATTTTGGAAAAAAAAAAAAAAAAATCCAAAATCAGACAGAGTGTTGACACCAGAGAGGCTAAGACCGCATTGACTCAGTGCGGTATTCAGCCTCTCTGGTGTCAAGTCTGATTTTGGAAAAAAAAAAAAAAAAATCCAAAATCAGACAGAGTGTTGAGACCAGAGAGGCTAAGACCGCATTGACTCAGTGCAGTATTCAGCCTCTCTGGTGTCAAGTCTGATTTTGGAAAAAAAAAAAAAAATCCAAAATCAGACAGAGTGTTGACACCAGAGAGGCTAAGACCGCATTGACTCAGTGCGGTATTCAGCCTCTCTGGTGTCAAGTCTGATTTTGGAAAAAAAAAAAAAAATCCAAAATCAGACAGACTGTTGAGACCAGAGAGGCTAAGACCGCATTGACTCAGTGCGGTATTCAGCCTCTCTGGTGTCAAGTCTGATTTTTGAAAAAAAAAAAAAAAATCCAAAATCAGACAGTGTTGAGACCAGAGAGGCTAAGACCGCATTGACTCAGTGCGGTATTCAGCCTCTCTGGTGTCAAGTCTGATTTTGGAAAAAAAAAAAAAAAAATCCAAAATCAGACAGAGTGTTGACACCAGAGAGGCTAAGACCGCATTGACTCGGTGCTGTATTCAGCCTCTCTGGTGTCAAGTCTGATTTTGAAAAAAAAAAAAAAAAAATCCAAAATCAGACAGAGTGTTGAGACCAGAGAGGCTAAGACCGCATTGACTCAGTGCGGTATTCAGCCTCTCTGGTGTCAAGTCTGATTTTGGAAAAAAAAAAAAAAAATCCAAAATCAGACAGAGTGTTGAGACCAGAGAGGCTAAGACCGCATTGACTCAGTGCGGTATTCAGCCTCTCTGGTGTCAAGTCTGATTTTGGAAAAAAAAAAAAAAAAAAATCCAAAATCAGACAGAGTGTTGAGACCAGAGAGGCTAAGACCGCATTGACTCAGTGCGGTATTCAGCCTCTCTGGTGTCAAGTCTGATTTTGGAAAAAAAAAAAAAAATCCAAAATCAGACAGTGTTGAGACCAGAGAGGCTAAGACCGCATTGACTCAGTGCGGTATTCAGCCTCTCTGGTGTCAAGTCTGATTTTGGAAAAAAAAAAAAAAAAATCCAAAATCAGACAGAGTGTTGACACCAGAGAGGCTAAGACCGCATTGACTCAGTGCGGTATTCAGCCTCTCTGGTGTCAAGTCTGATTTTGGAAAAAAAAATAATAATAATCCAAAATCAGACAGAGTGTTGACACCAGAGAGGCTAAGACCGCATTGACTCAGTGCAGTATTCAGCCTATCTGGTGTCAAGTCTGATTTTGGAAAAAAAAAAAAAAAATCCAAAATCAGACAGAGTGTTGACACCAGAGAGGCTAAGACCGCATTGACTCAGTGCGGTATTCAGCCTCTCTGGTGTCAAGTCTGATTTTGAAAAAAAAAAAAAAAAATCCAAAATCAGACAGAGTGTTGAGACCAGAGAGGCTAAGACCGCATTGACTCAGTGCGGTATTCAGCCTCTCTGGTGTCAAGTCTGATTTTGGAAAAAAAAAAAAAAAATCCAAATTCAGACAGTGTTGAGACCAGAGAGGCTAAGACCGCATTGACTCAGTGCGGTATTCAGCCTCTCTGGTGTCAAGTCTGATTTTGGAAAAAAAAAAAAAAAATCCAAAATCAGACAGAGTGTTGAGACCAGAGAGGCTAAGACCGCATTGACTCAGTGCGGTATTCAGCCTC
The DNA here is from genome assembly GCF_964638095.1 of Poromitra crassiceps. Lineage (NCBI taxonomy): Eukaryota > Metazoa > Chordata > Actinopteri > Beryciformes > Melamphaidae > Poromitra > Poromitra crassiceps. The sequence goes on along the minus strand of NW_028150878.1, from coordinate 10,772 downwards.
TCTGGTGTCAAGTCTGATTTTGGAAAAAAAAAAAAAAAAATCCAAAATCAGACAGAGTGTTGACACCAGAGAGGCTAAGACCGCATTGACTCAGTGCGGTATTCAGCCTCTCTGGTGTCAAGTCTGATTTTGGAAAAAAAAAAAAAAAATCCAAAATCAGACAGAGTGTTGAGACCAGAGAGGCTAAGACCGCATTGACTCAGTGCGGTATTCAGCCTCTCTGGTGTCAAGTCTGATTTTGGAAAAAAAAAAAAAAAAATCCAAAATCAGACAGAGTGTTGACACCAGAGAGGCTAAGACCGCATTGACTCGGTGCGGTATTCAGCCTCTCTGGTGTCAAGTCTGATTTTGAAAAAAAAAAAAAAAAATCCAAAATCAGACAGAGTGTTGAGACCAGAGAGGCTAAGACCGCATTGACTCAGTGCGGTATTCAGCCTCTCTGGTGTCAAGTCTGATTTTGGAAAAAAAAAAAAAAAATCCAAAATCAGACAGAGTGTTGAGACCAGAGAGGCTAAGACTGCATTGACTCAGTGCGGTATTCAGCCTCTCTGGTGTCAAGTCTGATTTTGGAAAAAAAAAAAAAAAAAAATCCAAAATCAGACAGAGTGTTGAGACCAGAGAGGCTAAGACCGCATTGACTCAGTGCGGTATTCAGCCTCTCTGGTGTCAAGTCTGATTTTGGAAAAAAAAAAAAAAAATCCAAAATCAGACAGAGTGTTGACACCAGAGAGGCTAAGACCGCATTGACTCAGTGCGGTATTCAGCCTCTCTGGTGTCAAGTCTGATTCTGGAAAAAAAAAAAAAAAAATCCAAAATCAGAGAGAGTGTTGAGACCAGAGAGGCTAAGACCGCATTGACTCAGTGCGGTATTCAGCCTCTCTGGTGTCAAGTCTGATTTTGGAAAAAAAAAAAAAAAATCCAAAATCAGACAGAGTGTTGACACCAGAGAGGCTAAGACCGCATTGACTCAGTGCGGTATTCAGCCTCTCTGGTGTCAAGTCTGATTTTGGAAAAAAAAATAATAATAATCCAAAATCAGACAGAGTGTTGACACCAGAGAGGCTAAGACCGCATTGACTCAGTGCGGTATTCAGCCTATCTGGTGTCAAGTCTGATTTTGGAAAAAAAAAAAAAAAAATCCAAAATCAGACAGAGTGTTGACACCAGAGAGGCTAAGACCGCATTGACTCAGTGCGGTATTCAGCCTCTCTGGTGTCAAGTCTGATTTTGGAAAAAAAAAAAAAAAAAATCCAAAATCAGACAGAGTGTTGAGACCAGAGAGGCTAAGACCGCATTGACTCAGTGCGGTATTCAGCCTCTCTGGTGTCAAGTCTGATTTTGGAAAAAAAAAAAAAAAAATCCAAAATCAGACAGAGTGTTGACACCAGAGAGGCTAAGACGGCATTGACTCAGTGCGGTATTCAGCCTCTCTGGTGTCAAGTCTGATTTTGGAAAAAAAAAAAAATCCAAAATCAGACAGAGTGTTGAGACCAGAGAGGCTAAGACCGCATTGACTCAGTGCGGTATTCAGCCTCTCTGGTGTCAAGTCTGATTTTGGAAAAAAATAAAATAAATCCAAAATCAGACAGAGTATTGACACCAGAGAGGCTAAGACCGCATTGACTCAGTGCGGTATTCAGCCTCTCTGGTGTCAAGTCTGATTTTGGAAAAAAAAAAAAAAAAATCCAAAATCAGACAGAGTGTTGAGACCAGAGAGGCTAAGACCGCATTGACTCAGTGCAGTATTCAGCCTCTCTGGTGTCAAGTCTGATTTTGGAAAAAAAAAAAAAAATCCAAAATCAGACAGAGTGTTGACACCAGAGAGGCTAAGACCGCATTGACTCAGTGCGGTATTCAGCCTCTCTGGTGTCAAGTCTGATTTTGGAAAAAAAAAAAAAAATCCAAAATCAGACAGACTGTTGAGACCAGAGAGGCTAAGACCGCATTGACTCAGTGCGGTATTCAGCCTCTCTGGTGTCAAGTCTGATTTTGGAAAAAAAAAAAAAAAATCCAAAATCAGACAGAGTGTTGACACCAGAGAGGCTAAGGCCGCATTGACTCAGTGCGGTATTCAGCCTCTCTGGTGTCAAGTCTGATTTAAAAAAAAAAAAAAAAAAATCCAAAATCAGACAGAGTGTTGAGACCAGAGAGGCTAAGACCGCATTGACTCAGTGCGGTATTCAGCCTCTCTGGTGTCAAGTCTGATTTTGGAAAAAAAAAAAAAAAATCCAAAATCAGACAGTGTTGAGACCAGAGAGGCTAAGACCGCATTGACTCAGTGCGGTATTCAGCCTCTCTGGTGTCAAGTCTGATTTTGGAAAAAAAAAAAAAAAAATCCAAAATCAGACAGAGTGTTGAGACCAGAGAGGCTAAGACCGCATTGACTCAGTGCGGTATTCAGCCTCTCTGGTGTCAAGTCTGATTTTGGAAAAAAAAAAAAAAAATCCAAAATCAGACAGAGTGTTGACACCAGAGAGGCTAAGACCGCATTGACTCAGTGCGGTATTCAGCCTCTCTGGTGTCAAGTCTGATTTTTGAAAAAAAAAAAAAAAATCCAAAATCAGACAGAGTGTTGAGACCAGAGAGGCTAAGACCGCATTGACTCAGTGCGGTATTCAGCCTCTCTGGTGTCAAGTCTGATTTTGGAAAAAAAAAAAAAAAAATCCAAAATCAGACAGAGTGTTGACACCAGAGAGGCTAAGACCGCATTGACTCGGTGCTGTATTCAGCCTCTCTGGTGTCAAGTCTGATTTTGAAAAAAAAAAAAAAAAAATCCAAAATCAGACAGAGTGTTGAGACCAGAGAGGCTAAGACCGCATTGACTCAGTGCGGTATTCAGCCTCTCTGGTGTCAAGTCTGATTTTGGAAAAAAAAAAAAAAAAATCCCAAATCAGACAGAGTGTTGAGACCAGAGAGGCTAAGACCGCATTGACTCAGTGCGGTATTCAGCCTCTCTGGTGTCAAGTCTGATTTTGGAAAAAAAAAAAAAAAAAATCCAAAATCAGACAGAGTGTTGAGACCAGAGAGGCTAAGACCGCATTGACTCAGTGCGGTATTCAGCCTCTCTGGTGTCAAGTCTGATTTTGGAAAAAAAAAAAAAAAATCCAAAATCAGACAGAGTGTTGACACCAGAGAGGCTAAGACCGCATTGACTCAGTGCGGTATTCAGCCTCTCTGGTGTCAAGTCTGATTTTGGAAAAAAAAAAAAAAAAAATCCAAAATCAGACAGAGTGTTGAGACCAGAGAGGCTAAGACCGCATTGACTCAGTGCGGTATTCAGCCTCTCTGGTGTCAAGTCTGATTTTGAAAAAAAAAAAAAAAATCCAAAATCAGACAGAGTGTTGAGACCAGAGAGGCTAAGACCGCATTGACTCAGTGCGGTATTCAGCCTCTCTGGTGTCAAGTCTGATTTTGGAAAAAAAAAAAAAAAATCCAAAATCAGACAGTGTTGAGACCAGAGAGGCTAAGACCGCATTGACTCAGTGCGGTATTCAGCCTCTCTGGTGTCAAGTCTGATTTTGGAAAAAAAAAAAAAAAAATCCAAAATCAGACAGAGTGTTGACACCAGAGAGGCTAAGACCGCATTGACTCAGTGCGGTATTCAGCCTCTCTGGTGTCAAGTCTGATTTTGGAAAAAAAAATAATAATAATCCAAAATCAGACAGAGTGTTGACACCAGAGAGGCTAAGACCGCATTGACTCAGTGCAGTATTCAGCCTATCTGGTGTCAAGTCTGATTTTGGAAAAAAAAAAAAAAAATCCAAAATCAGACAGAGTGTTGACACCAGAGAGGCTAAGACCGCATTGACTCAGTGCGGTATTCAGCCTCTCTGGTGTCAAGTCTGATTTTGAAAAAAAAAAAAAAAAATCCAAAATCAGACAGAGTGTTGAGACCAGAGAGGCTAAGACCGCATTGACTCAGTGCGGTATTCAGCCTCTCTGGTGTCAAGTCTGATTTTGGAAAAAAAAAAAAAAAATCCAAATTCAGACAGTGTTGAGACCAGAGAGGCTAAGACCGCATTGACTCAGTGCGGTATTCAGCCTCTCTGGTGTCAAGTCTGATTTTGGAAAAAAAAAAAAAAAATCCAAAATCAGACAGAGTGTTGAGACCAGAGAGGCTAAGACCGCATTGACTCAGTGCGGTATTCAGCCTCTCTGGTGTCAAGTCTGATTTTGGAAAAAAAAAAAAAAAAATCCAAAATCAGACAGAGTGTTGACACCAGAGAGGCTAAGACCGCATTGACTCAGTGCGGTATTCAGCCTCTCTGGTGTCAAGTCTGATTTTGGAAAAAAAAAAAAAAAATCCAAAATCAGACAGAGTGTTGAGACCAGAGAGGCTAAGACCGCATTGACTCAGTGCGGTATTCAGCCTCTCTGGTGTCAAGTCTGATTTTGGAAAAAAAAAAAAAAAAATCCAAAATCAGACAGAGTGTTGACACCAGAGAGGCTAAGACCGCATTGACTCGGTGCGGTATTCAGCCTCTCTGGTGTCAAGTCTGATTTTGAAAAAAAAAAAAAAAAATCCAAAATCAGACAGAGTGTTGAGACCAGAGAGGCTAAGACCGCATTGACTCAGTGCGGTATTCAGCCTCTCTGGTGTCAAGTCTGATTTTGGAAAAAAAAAAAAAAAATCCAAAATCAGACAGACTGTTGAGACCAGAGAGGCTAAGACCGCATTGACTCAGTGCGGTATTCAGCCTCTCTGGTGTCAAGTCTGATTTTGGAAAAAAAAAAAAAAAAATCCAAAATCAGACAGAGTGTTGACACCAGAGAGGCTAAGGCCGCATTGACTCAGTGCGGTATTCAGCCTCTCTGGTGTCAAGTCTGATTTTGAAAAAAAAAAAAAAAAATCGAAAATCAGACAGAGTGTTGAGACCAGAGAGGCTAAGACCGCATTGACTCAGTGCGGTATTCAGCCTCTCTGGTGTCAAGTCTGATTTTGGAAAAAAAAAAAAAAAATCCAAAATCAGACAGTGTTGAGACCAGAGAGGCTAAGACCGCATTGACTCAGTGCGGTATTCAGCCTCTCTGGTGTCAAGTCTGATTTTGGAAAAAAAAAAAAAAAAATCCAAAATCAGACAGAGTGTTGAGACCAGAGAGGCTAAGACCGCATTGACTCAGTGCGGTATTCAGCCTCTCTGGTGTCAAGTCTGATTTTGGAAAAAAAAAAAAAAAATCCAAAATCAGACAGAGTGTTGACACCAGAGAGGCTAAGACCGCATTGACTCAGTGCGGTATTCAGCCTCTCTGGTGTCAAGTCTGATTTTTGAAAAAAAAAAAAAAAATCCAAAATCAGACAGAGTGTTGAGACCAGAGAGGCTAAGACCGCATTGACTCAGTGCGGTATTCAGCCTCTCTGGTGTCAAGTCTGATTTTGGAAAAAAAAAAAAAAAAATCCAAAATCAGACAGAGTGTTGACACCAGAGAGGCTAAGACCGCATTGACTCGGTGCTGTATTCAGCCTCTCTGGTGTCAAGTCTGATTTTGAAAAAAAAAAAAAAAAATCCAAAATCAGACAGAGTGTTGAGACCAGAGAGGCTAAGACCGCATTGACTCAGTGCGGTATTCAGCCTCTCTGGTGTCAAGTCTGATTTTGGAAAAAAAAAAAAAAAATCCAAAATCAGACAGAGTGTTGAGACCAGAGAGGCTAAGACTGCATTGACTCAGTGCGGTATTCAGCCTCTCTGGTGTCAAGTCTGATTTTGGAAAAAAAAAAAAAAAAAATCCAAAATCAGACAGAGTGTTGAGACCAGAGAGGCTAAGACCGCATTGACTCAGTGCGGTATTCAGCCTCTCTGGTGTCAAGTCTGATTTTGGAAAAAAAAAAAAAAAATCCAAAATCAGACAGAGTGTTGACACCAGAGAGGCTAAGACCGCATTGACTCAGTGCGGTATTCAGCCTCTCTGGTGTCAAGTCTGATTCTGGAAAAAAAAAAAAAAAAATCCAAAATCAGAGAGAGTGTTGAGACCAGAGAGGCTAAGACCGCATTGACTCAGTGCGGTATTCAGCCTCTCTGGTGTCAAGTCTGATTTTGGAAAAAAAAAAAAAAAAATCCAAAATCAGACAGAGTGTTGACACCAGAGAGGCTAAGACCGCATTGACTCAGTGCGGTATTCAGCCTCTCTGGTGTCAAGTCTGATTTTGGAAAAAAAAATAATAATAATCCAAAATCAGACAGAGTGTTGACACCAGAGAGGCTAAGACCGCATTGACTCAGTGCGGTATTCAGCCTATCTGGTGTCAAGTCTGATTTTGGAAAAAAAAAAAAAAAAATCCAAAATCAGACAGAGTGTTGACACCAGAGAGGCTAAGACCGCATTGACTCAGTGCGGTATTCAGCCTCTCTGGTGTCAAGTCTGATTTTGGAAAAAAAAAAAAAAAAAATCCAAAATCAGACAGAGTGTTGAGACCAGAGAGGCTAAGACCGCATTGACTCAGTGCGGTATTCAGCCTCTCTGGTGTCAAGTCTGATTTTGGAAAAAAAAAAAAAAAAATCCAAAATCAGACAGAGTGTTGACACCAGAGAGGCTAAGACGGCATTGACTCAGTGCGGTATTCAGCCTCTCTGGTGTCAAGTCTGATTTTGGAAAAAAAAAAAAAATCCAAAATCAGACAGAGTGTTGAGACCAGAGAGGCTAAGACCGCATTGACTCAGTGCGGTATTCAGCCTCTCTGGTGTCAAGTCTGATTTTGGAAAAAAATTAAATAAATCCAAAATCAGACAGAGTGTTGACACCAGAGAGGCTAAGACCGCATTGACTCAGTGCGGTATTCAGCCTCTCTGGTGTCAAGTCTGATTTTGGAAAAAAAAAAAAAAATCCAAAATCAGACAGACTGTTGAGACCAGAGAGGCTAAGACCGCATTGACTCAGTGCGGTATTCAGCCTCTCTGGTGTCAAGTCTGATTTTGGAAAAAAAAAAAAAAAATCCAAAATCAGACAGAGTGTTGACACCAGAGAGGCTAAGGCCGCATTGACTCAGTGCGGTATTCAGCCTCTCTGGTGTCAAGTCTGATTTAAAAAAAAAAAAAAAAAAATCCAAAATCAGACAGAGTGTTGAGACCAGAGAGGCTAAGACCGCATTGACTCAGTGCGGTATTCAGCCTCTCTGGTGTCAAGTCTGATTTTGGAAAAAAAAAAAAAAAATCCAAAATCAGACAGTGTTGAGACCAGAGAGGCTAAGACCGCATTGACTCAGTGCGGTATTCAGCCTCTCTGGTGTCAAGTCTGATTTTGGAAAAAAAAAAAAAAAAAATCCAAAATCAGACAGAGTGTTGAGACCAGAGAGGCTAAGACCGCATTGACTCAGTGCGGTATTCAGCCTCTCTGGTGTCAAGTCTGATTTTGGAAAAAAAAAAAAAAAATCCAAAATCAGACAGAGTGTTGACACCAGAGAGGCTAAGACCGCATTGACTCAGTGCGGTATTCAGCCTCTCTGGTGTCAAGTCTGATTTTGAAAAAAAAAAAAAAAATCCAAAATCAGACAGAGTGTTGAGACCAGAGAGGCTAAGACCGCATTGACTCAGTGCGGTATTCAGCCTCTCTGGTGTCAAGTCTGATTTTGGAAAAAAAAAAAAAAAAATCCAAAATCAGACAGAGTGTTGACACCAGAGAGGCTAAGACCGCATTGACTCGGTGCTGTATTCAGCCTCTCTGGTGTCAAGTCTGATTTTGAAAAAAAAAAAAAAAAAATCCAAAATCAGACAGAGTGTTGAGACCAGAGAGGCTAAGACCGCATTGACTCAGTGCGGTATTCAGCCTCTCTGGTGTCAAGTCTGATTTTGGAAAAAAAAAAAAAAAATCCCAAATCAGACAGTGTTGAGACCAGAGAGGCTAAGACCGCATTGACTCAGTGCGGTATTCAGCCTCTCTGGTGTCAAGTCTGATTTTGGAAAAAAAAAAAAAAAAAATCCAAAATCAGACAGAGTGTTGAGACCAGAGAGGCTAAGACCGCATTGACTCAGTGCGGTATTCAGCCTCTCTGGTGTCAAGTCTGATTTTGGAAAAAAAAAAAAAAAATCCAAAATCAGACAGAGTGTTGACACCAGAGAGGCTAAGACCGCATTGACTCAGTGCGGTATTCAGCCTCTCTGGTGTCAAGTCTGATTTTGGAAAAAAAAAAAAAAAAATCCAAAATCAGACAGAGTGTTGAGACCAGAGAGGCTAAGACCGCATTGACTCAGTGCGGTATTCAGCCTCTCTGGTGTCAAGTCTGATTTTGAAAAAAAAAAAAAAAAATCCAAAATCAGACAGAGTGTTGAGACCAGAGAGGCTAAGACCGCATTGACTCAGTGCGGTATTCAGCCTCTCTGGTGTCAAGTCTGATTTTGGAAAAAAAAAAAAAAAATCCAAAATCAGACAGTGTTGAGACCAGAGAGGCTAAGACCGCATTGACTCAGTGCGGTATTCAGCCTCTCTGGTGTCAAGTCTGATTTTGGAAAAAAAAAAAAAAAAATCCAAAATCAGACAGAGTGTTGACACCAGAGAGGCTAAGACCGCATTGACTCAGTGCGGTATTCAGCCTCTCTGGTGTCAAGTCTGATTTTGGAAAAAAAAAAATAATAATCCAAAATCAGACAGAGTGTTGACACCAGAGAGGCTAAGACCGCATTGACTCAGTGCAGTATTCAGCCTATCTGGTGTCAAGTCTGATTTTGGAAAAAAAAAAAAAAAATCCAAAATCAGACAGAGTGTTGACACCAGAGAGGCTAAGACCGCATTGACTCAGTGCGGTATTCAGCCTCTCTGGTGTCAAGTCTGATTTTGAAAAAAAAAAAAAAAATCCAAAATCAGACAGAGTGTTGAGACCAGAGAGGCTAAGACCGCATTGACTCAGTGCGGTATTCAGCCTCTCTGGTGTCAAGTCTGATTTTGGAAAAAAAAAAAAAAAATCCAAATTCAGACAGTGTTGAGACCAGAGAGGCTAAGACCGCATTGACTCAGTGCGGTATTCAGCCTCTCTGGTGTCAAGTCTGATTTTGGAAAAAAAAAAAAAAAAATCCAAAATCAGACAGAGTGTTGAGACCAGAGAGGCTAAGACCGCATTGACTCAGTGCGGTATTCAGCCTCTCTGGTGTCAAGTCTGATTTTGGAAAAAAAAAAAAAAAATCCAAAATCAGACAGAGTGTTGACACCAGAGAGGCTAAGACCGCATTGACTCAGTGCGGTATTCAGCCTCTCTGGTGTCAAGTCTGATTTTGGAAAAAAAAAAAAAAAATCCAAAATCAGACAGAGTGTTGAGACCAGAGAGGCTAAGACCGCATTGACTCAGTGCGGTATTCAGCCTCTCTGGTGTCAAGTCTGATTTTGGAAAAAAAAAAAAAAAAATCCAAAATCAGACAGAGTGTTGACACCAGAGAGGCTAAGACCGCATTGACTCGGTGCGGTATTCAGCCTCTCTGGTGTCAAGTCTGATTTTGAAAAAAAAAAAAAAAAAATCCAAAATCAGACAGAGTGTTGAGACCAGAGAGGCTAAGACCGCATTGACTCAGTGCGGTATTCAGCCTCTCTGGTGTCAAGTCTGATTTTGGAAAAAAAAAAAAAAAATCCAAAATCAGACAGACTGTTGAGACCAGAGAGGCTAAGACCGCATTGACTCAGTGCGGTATTCAGCCTCTCTGGTGTCAAGTCTGATTTTGGAAAAAAAAAAAAAAAAATCCAAAATCAGACAGAGTGTTGACACCAGAGAGGCTAAGACCGCATTGACTCAGTGCGGTATTCAGCCTCTCTGGTGTCAAGTCTGATTTTGAAAAAAAAAAAAAAAAAATCCAAAATCAGACAGAGTGTTGAGACCAGAGAGGCTAAGACCGCATTGACTCAGTGCGGTATTCAGCCTCTCTGGTGTCAAGTCTGATTTTGGAAAAAAAAAAAAAAAAATCCAAAATCAGACAGAGTGTTGAGACCAGAGAGGCTAAGACCGCATTGACTCAGTGCGGTATTCAGCCTCTCTGGTGTCAAGTCTGATTTTGGAAAAAAAAAAAAAAAAATCCAAAATCAGACAGAGTGTTGAGACCAGAGAGGCTAAGACCGCATTGACTCAGTGCGGTATTCAGCCTCTCTGGTGTCAAGTCTGATTTTGAAAAAAAAAAAAAAAATCCAAATCAGACAGAGTGTTGACACCAGAGAGGCTAAGACCGCATTGACTCAGTGCGGTATTCAGCCTCTCTGGTGTCAAGTCTGATTTTGAAAAAAAAAAAAAAAATCCAAAATCAGACAGAGTGTTGAGACCAGAGAGGCTAAGACCGCATTGACTCAGTGCGGTATTCAGCCTCTCTGGTGTCAAGTCTGATTTTGGAAAAAAAAAAAAAAAAATCCAAAATCAGACAGAGTGTTGAGACCAGAGAGGCTAAGACCGCATTGACTCAGTGCGGTATTCAGCCTCTCTGGTGTCAAGTCTGATTTTGGAAAAAAAAAAAAAAAAAATCCAAAATCAGACAGAGTGTTGAGACCAGAGAGGCTAAGACCGCATTGACTCAGTGCGGTATTCAGCCTCTCTGGTGTCAAGTCTGATTTTGGAAAAAAAAAAAAAAAAATCCAAATCAGACAGAGTGTTGAGACCAGAGAGGCTAAGACCGCATTGACTCAGTGCGGTATTCAGCCTCTCTGGTGTCAAGTCTGATTTTGGAAAAAAAAAAAAAAAAAATCCAAAATCAGACAGAGTGTTGAGACCAGAGAGGCTAAGACCGCATTGACTCAGTGCGGTATTCAGCCTCTCTGGTGTCAAGTCTGATTTGGGAAAAAAAAAAAAAAAAATCCAAAATCAGACAGAGTGT
>NW_028150879.1:0-29272 GCF_964638095.1 Poromitra crassiceps | reverse complement strand
ACATTCCTTCTCAGTTATGGCATTCTCAGAAACCTGGTTAAATGATGATATTATAGATCTTTATCCCATTTCCCAGTATAATGCTATTCATTCTTGTAGAAAGAACAAAGTGGGAGGAGGAGTCTCCTTATATGTGTCCAAAAATTTCAATTTCACCCCCAGAAAGGAGCTGAGTGTCCATTTAGAAAGTACTCTAGTGGAATCTGTGTTTATTGAAATCTCATCTTGCTGTCCCTTTAATGGGAAAAATATTATAATTGGTTGTATCTACAGACCACCTGATACTGACCCGAGCACATTCAATGAGGCTCTTTACTCCACTTTGGAAATTATAATTAAGGAACATAAAATGTGTGTACTTCTGGGTGATTTCAACATTGATCTGCTCAAGTGTGAATTGTCATCTACAGTTGACTTCCTGAACACACTATATTCTACTTATTTTTTTCCACTAATTCTTAAGCCCTCTCGAATCACTAGATCTTCAGCTTCACTCATTGACAACATCTTATTCAATTCTCTGGATTTTCAAATCACCTCAGGTTTATTAATGTCAGATATTTCGGACCATCTTCCTGTATTTCAGATAATTCATACCAAAGGAAATTCTAGTAGCAATAACTCTGATCACTTGCAAACTAAATATCGTAAATATACTACACAGAACATGGAGTCCTTTAAGTCCTCGATCAGTGCTGTGTCCTGGGATGAGGTTCTCAGGTTACAAGATGTTAATGAAGCCTATCAGTTATTTTTAGTTATTTTTAATTCAATTCTAGAGACTAGCTTTCCATTGGTCACTTCAAAAAACAAAAAAAACTCATCCAAAGGGAAACCTTGGATGACGGATGAGCTAAAAAAGTGCTCTCGCAAGAAAAATAAACTATATAGGAAAGCTATTAGTAACCCTACTACTGAAAATTTGGAAATATACAAGAAATATAAAAATAAATTTACTCTATCACTAAGGAAGGCAAAAAAAACATATTATGCCAATAAGTTTACTCAAGCTTCTAATGACATTAAGTCAACCTGGAACCTCATCAACCAATTACTTCATCGCAAAAAAACTCTAGCTGCTGTACCTACTGAAATGTTAGGAAAGGATGGACCTCTTTGTGACCCGAGAGATATAGCTGAGGGCTTCAATGAGTTTTTTGTCAATGTGAGCTCTTCCTTGGCATCTAGCATAAAGGACTCTGATGTGAACCCATGTAGTTTTATTAAAGGTACATTTTCACCACTTTTTGGTTTTGATCCTCCCAGTGCTGAAGAAGTGTATGAAATTATTAAGAACCTAAAGAACGATTCATGATTAACGGTCCGCATCAACAGGGCTGAATCATTGACAGTGGTGTTAGGTGGTACTTAGACCTGAATTAGCAGTATAGTATTAGTCATCCTAAAAAATAAAAAATAAATAAATAAAATCCTAATAAATTTTGTTGTAGGTCATGATTTACGGTCCGCATCAACAGGGCTGAATCATTGACAGTGGTGTTAGGTGGTACTTAGACCTGAATTAGCAGTATAGTATTAGTCATCCTAAAAAAAAAAAAAAAAAAAAAAAAAAATCCTAATAAATTTTGTTGTAGGTCATGATTTACTGTCCGCATCAACAGGGCTGAATCATTGACAGTGGTGTTAGGTGGTACTTAGACCTGAATTAGCAGTATAGTATTAGTCATCCTAAAAAATAAAAATAAAAATCCTAATAAATTTTGTTTTGACCTAATTTTATTGTTGTCTATAGAGTTAGTTCCACCTCTGCGCAGATTCCCCCGCTCTCTTCTCTCTCTCCCCCTCAGGTGTCCTTCATTGGCCTGACGTACACCCCCGCCGCTGCAGCCCTAGGTCCGGCCGTCATCGCCCTAGCCACCTGTCGTCACTCTAGGCCATCTACCCGCTACTCCTTCTACTGTCTGACACCCCGGGCTCTTCACCACCACCGACCCCTATCCTCATCATCCTGGTCACCTGCCTGCCTAAGGGAAGGGGGGGGCGCCCCCCCAGCCCCCCCCCCGCCGCCTCATCATCACCTCCAACTCCTATCCTCCCCTCCTCTTAATCATCACCTCCGACTCCTATCCTCCCCTCCCCTCCTCTTAATCCATGTCACCAACGCGGACTCATGGACACCCTTTTTGTCACCTAGCTAATTAACTAGTATTCTCTAAACCTACGAACACTTAAAGACTGCATTTTCTATTTCTTTTTGGACTCTACTTTTTAGATTTTCAACTCCCTTCCCTGATCTTAGGATAATTTAAAAATTACATTTTTATATCCCTTCTGTTGGACTCTTTTTTACATTTTCAATTTTCTGTTCTCTTGTACATTTTATTTCCATAATAAACCATTCACAGAGTTTCATTATCGGAAACTCTGTGCATGGTTTAGCCCGGCATCTCTCGGCCTGTCTCGGAGGGGAGTCCCCAGATGGGGGTCCGCTGCTGTGGCCTGGTGGGTGGGCCCGTCCCCCGCGTGGCCTGCTCTCACGCTCTCAGTCACTATGCTGGTGGCTGGGGGCTGGGGGGGCGGGTCGCGTGGGGGCTGGGTCCGCCTGGGCCGCAGCAATTGGCCCCTAGCACAACGACCTCACAAGGTTCCTCCTCAGCCAAGTCACTGGGGCAATCCATGCGGCGATCCATATGGTGGAAAGGTTTTCTTGCGTTCACTGGGGGTGAGGGGGTGCCGCTGTGTCCCGGCCTGGCCTTCCCTCCCACGCCATATGTGGGCGGGGGCCGGGTCGGGGGGCATCGGTGCTCTTCATCACTGGTCGAGGGCTGCCGGTTGGTTTAGAACAGCTTAGGTAGGCGATAGATTAGCTACAGCCTAAGGCTGACCTGTTAGTGTTCAGGCTAAAATCAGACTAGAGCAGGGTAGGATAGGCCAGATTAGGCTGTAGATTAGCTAGATACTATGTCCCAGTTAGCTCTGGTTAATGCTTAGAGTAGTCAGTTGTCTGATCTTCTCCCCCCCCCCTCTCTTTCCCCCTTTCCCCGCTTCTTCCCTTCTTCCCCCTTCTTGTTCTCCTCTCTTTCCATGCTCTTTCCTCCCCCACATCCCACCGCCCCCCCCTCCCTTCTCCTGCTCTCTCCTCATTCTCCCCCCCTCTGCTCCTTCTCCTCTTCTCCCCTATTTTCCTGAATCCCTGCCACTTCCTGCTCTCCCTTCTCTCACATTCCCCCTGCTCTCCTTCCCCTGCACCCTCCCACCTCTCCTTCTCTGCCTCTCTGTCCTCCCCCCTCTCTCACATTCCCCCTGCTCTCCTTCCCCTGCACCCTCCCACCTCTCCTTCTCTGTCCTCTCCTCCTCCACATTTCCCATTTTCCCCCCACCCTCGCCCTAATCCGGGCCCGTATCCTACTCCCTCCCTCCACCCTAGACCCTACCTCTACTCTCTGTCCTCCCCCCTCTCTCACATTCCCCCTGCTCTTCTTCCCCTGCTCTCCTTCCCCTGCACCTCTACTCTCTGTCCTCCCCCCTCTCTCACATTCCCCCTGCTCTCCTTCCCCTGCACCCTCCCACCTCTCCTTCTCTGTTCTCTCCTCCTCCACATTTCCCATTTTCTCCCCACCCTCGCCCTAATCCGGGCCCGTATCCTACTCCCTCTCTCCACCCTAGACCCTACCTCTACTCTACCTCCCCTGTACCCTTCCACCTCTCCTTCTCTGTTCTCTCCTCCTCTCTGTCCTCTCCCCTCTCTCACATTCCCACTGCTCTCCTTCCCCTGCGCCCTCCCACCTCTCCTTCTCTGTTCTCTCCTCCTCTCTGACCTCTCCTCCCTCTCACATTCCCCCTGCTCTCCCTCCCCTGCACCCTCTCCTTCTCTGTTCTCTCCTCCTCCACATTTCTCATTTCTCCCCACCCTCGCCCTAATCCGGGCCCGTATCCTACTCCCTCCCCTCCCTCAACCCTAGACCCTACCCCTACCCTGGCTCTCCCTCCCCTGCACCCTCATCTCTCCTCCCCTGTTCTCTCCTCCTCCACATTTCCTATTTTCTCCCCACCTCCCCCCTCTCCTCCCTCCCTCCCTCCACCCTAGACCCTACCTCTACTCTACCTCCCCTGTACCCTTCCACCTCTCCTTCTCTGTTCTCTCCTCCTCTCTGTCCTCTCCCCTCTCTCACATTCCCACTGCTCTCCTTCCCCTGCGCCCTCCCACCTCTCCACATTTCCTATGTTCTCCCCACCTCCCCCCTCTCCTCCCTCCTCCCTCTCCCTCCCTCCTCCACTCTCCTGCTTTCTTCAAATGTTCAAATGTTATCTTTATTCTGTATATTCTTGTTACTGTGTGTTAGCTAGAATCAGCTAGACATACTTTCTGTGAAGCCCTCTGAGACATGCTTGTGAATTAGGGCTATATAAATAAACTTGACTTGACTTGACTAACTCCGCCCAAGGTCATGATGGCATTAAAAGCAGTCTTATGAAAGAAACTATAGATTTCATCATCCATCCCCTAACCCACATTCTTTCTTTATCTCTTCAGTTTGGTATTGTCCCCCAAGAACTCAAAATTGCCAAAGTCATACCAATATTTAAATCTGGTAACACAAAGGACTTTGGCAACTATCGTCCAATATCCATATTACCCTGTTTCTCAAAGATCTTGGAAAAATTGGTTTATGTAAGAATCTCCAAGCACTTAGCTGTTAACAATATCCTGTATAACCATCAATATGGCTTTCGCAGGAAATATTCCACTGAGCATGCATTGCTGCAACTTGTCAATAACATTTCTTCAGCTCTGGACGGAAAAAAATTGCCCTTGGTGTTTTTCTTGATTTAAGCAAAGCATTTGATACCGTCAACCATAAAATCCTAATTTCAAAACTCAATAGATATGGAATCCAGGGCGTTGCCCTCAATTGGTTGATCAATTACCTGGATAATAGAGAGCAGTTTGTTTATTTAAATGGTGTCTCATCTACTAAATCAAGTATTCTTTTTGGGGTTCCACAGGGATCGATCTTGGGCCCTTTATTATTTTTAATTTACATTAATGACTTTCCTATGTCTTGTAATAACCTTCTCCCCTTATTATTTGCTGATGACACTAGTCTTATAGCTGTTCATGATGACTTCAAGTCTCTCATCGCAAGTGTAAATGATGAATTATCAACTGTTTCAAATTGGTTCCAGATCAATAAGCTAACTCTCAATGTAAAAAAATGTAACTTTATGATATTCTGCAACAAAAATAAATCTTATGCAAAAGAAGAAGCCAAAATATCAATTGACGGAACTGAAATCCTTCAAGTATCACACACCACATTTTTGGGTGTTGTTTTGGATAAAGGTCTAAATTGGAAGAATCATATTAATCAAGTTTGCAAAAGATCAATGAAGATGCTTGGCATACTGAAAAAGGTTTGTCCCCTGATCAATTCCTCTGCTCACTTGACTTTGTATTATAGTTTTTTATTTCCATATATGAATTACTGCAATATTGTCTGGTCTGCAACTTATCCAACTTACCTCAACGAATTACTGATAATCCAGAAAAGATTCTTAAGAACGATCTCTCTGTCTAGTAGACACGAGCCATCTGCACCTCTTTTTATGAAATATTCAATATTACCCATTCACAAACTCAATGTTTTTCACTCATGCTTGTTTGTGCATAAGTTTATCAACAGTAAACAAGATCTTCCATTTACCTTTCATAATTTCTTTATTTCTTCTTCTGATTTTCATTCATATTCAACCAGGCATAGTGGCAATCTTCATTTACCTTTCTGTCGAACATCTGGTCATCAATTTAATATCACATCTAGAGGTCCAAGACTTTGGAATGATTTGGACGTGTCTCTGAGGTCCACATTATCTTTCACATCCTTCAAAAAGTTATTGAAAAAACATCTTATGTCTTAACCTTCAATGTCATTATTTTCCATATTATGTAACCATGTTTTCTTTTATGTTGTTTATGTTTATAGTTTTTCTATGTTGTAAATGTCTTTGTTTATCTTGTGTTTTACGTATCCACTGCAGTAGATGATGGGAGTGGAACTCTGTACAAGCCCTTTGGGCTTCGTTCCCTCCTTGCACTGTTTTTCTTTTTAAATTGTGCTAAATAAATCAAATCAAAAAATCAAATCAAATACATGTAACACTCGCTCACGGGATGTGTTAACACTACACATTCCAAGAATAAACACTGACCTAGGAAAGACTGCTTTTAGATTTGTTGTGCCATATTTTTGGAATGAACTACAGTGTACTCTGAAATTGGATACTCTGGTTTCAATGGGTCATTTTAGATATTTAATCAAAACCTTGATTGATTTTAGCTGTCACTGTTCTTAACTTGTTTTTAAACTTCACCTATGTATGTGCTATGTGTTCTTTTTACAATGTTTATTTTTATTCTTGTGTGGTTGCTGTTTTTATGGTATTATGTTCTATTGATTGATGTTTGTATTACGCATTTGTACTCAGGTCTCACTTGAAAATGAGATCTTGATCTCAATGTGATTTTACCTGATTAAATAAAGGTTATATATATATACTCCTCACACAGTGACCAGAGCATATATACTCCTCACACAGTGACCAGAGCATATATACTCCTCACACAGTGACCAGAGCATATATACTCCTCACACAGTGACCACAGCATATATACTCCTCCACACAGTGACCAGAGCATACAGTATATACTCATCACACAGTGACCAGAGCATATATACTCCTCACACAGTGACCAGAGCATATATACTCCTCACACAGTGACCAGAGCATATATACTCCTCACACAGTGACCAGAGCATATATACTCCTCACAGTGACCACAGCATATACTCCTCAATCTACAGTGACCAGAGCATATATACTCCTCCACACAGTGACCAGAACATATATACTCCTCACACAGTGACGAGAGCATATATACTCCTCACACAGTGACCAGAGCATATACTCCTCACACAGTGACCACAGCATATATACTCCTCAATCTACAGTGACCAGAGCATATATACTCCTCACACAGTGACCAGAGCATATATACTACTCACACAGTGACCACAGCATATATACTCCTTACACAGTGACCAGAGCATATATACTCCTCACACAGTGACCAGAGCATATACTCCTCACACAGTGACCAGAGCATATACTCCTCACACAGTGACCAGCGCATATATACTCCTCTCACAGTGACCAGAGCATATATACTCCTCACACAGTGACCAGAGCATATATACTCCTCACACAGTGACCAGAGCATATATACTCCTCACACAGTGACCAGAGCATATATACTCCTCACACAGTGACCACAGCATATACACTCCTCACACAGTGACCACAGCATATATACTCCTCACACAGTGACCAGAGCATATATACTCCTCACACAGTGACCAGAGCATATCTACTCCTCACACAGTGACCAGAGCATATATACTCCTCACACAGTGACCAGAGCATATATACTCCTCACACAGTGACCAGAGCATATATACTCCTCACAGTGACCACAGCATACTCCTCAATCTACAGTGACCAGAGCATATATACTCCTCCACACAGTGACCAGAACATATATACTCCTCACACAGTGACGAGAGCATATATACTCCTCACACAGTGACCAGAGCATATATACTCCTCACACAGTGACCACAGCATATATACTCCTCAATCTACAGTGACCAGAGCATATATACTCCTCACACAGTCACCAGAGCATATATACTACTCACACAGTGACCACAGCATATATACTCCTTACACAGTGACAAGAGCATATATACTCCTCACACAGTGACCAGAGCATATACTCCTCACACAGTGACCAGAGCATATACTCCTCACACAGTGACCAGCGCATATATACTCCTCTCACAGTGACCAGAGCATATATACTCCTCACACAGTGACCAGAGCATATATACTCCTCACACAGTGACCAGAGCATATATACTCCTCACACAGTGACCAGAGCATATATACTCCTTACACAGTGACAAGAGCATATATACTCCTCACACAGTGACCAGAGCATATACTCCTCACACAGTGACCAGAGCATATACTCCTCACACAGTGACCAGCGCATATATACTCCTCTCACAGTGACCACAGCATATATACTCCTCACACAGTGACCACAGCATATATACTCCTCACACAGTGACCAGAGCATATATACTCCTCACACAGTGACCAGAGCATATCTACTCCTCACACAGTGACCAGAGCATATATACTCCTCACACAGTGACCAGAGCATATATACTCCTCACACAGTGACCAGAGCATATATACTCCTCACACAGTGACCAGAGCATATATACTCATCAATCTTGCAGGAACCGAGGCTACAGAGAGAGAGCGGTCATTCACATATTCACCTGCAGTTTTGTCAGAGGACAACGTGGCCATAACACCTGCAGAGTCAATGGAGGATCCAGAATGCCTTAACCCATTGATAACTGATGCAGCATTTGCGTGTATATCCCTCATTTGTGTGTGTATCCCTTTAAGACCGCGAACTTAAAGGGATACACACACAAATGCTGCATCAGGTATCAATGGGTTAAAAGGAAATTCAGAGAGATATGCAGCCCAGTGACCAACGTGATGATGGAGAGGCATCACTTCAACACCAGATACCAACAACCTGCTGAAACAACTGAGTCAGAGGTGCCTTGCTCAAAGAGACAGATCTCACTCTAGCAAAGGCTGTACCTGTACGCATCTGCCAAATAAATGAACTGACTGAACAACACAGTAAAGTCCTCTCTGCACAAAGACATGTGACAGCTGCAAGCAGTGTGGATGATGTGAAGATAAAGAGCAGCACATTTAGAGGAAAGATGAAATACACAAAGTCAGAAAATTCACACACACACACACACACACACACACACACTAGGGCTGGCACGGATCAGAAAACCCACGGTTCGATACAGCAAAAAAAAAAAAAAAAAAAAATCTCAGATTTTTTTCTCTCAAAATTAGATTTTCGATTTCGATTCGATTTTTAATACTATTATACTTCTCTAACCATTTGTTGCCCTGCACAGCTCAAAAAATATTTTGTGACACAATTTATGCTTTTACTCTGAAGGCAGGACAACCCAACTTCCTGTTTTAGCGTGGCGCTGCTATGCCTAACTTCCTGGCTGCTTGCTAACCTGCAGTCACTTGACACGGGTACAGACAGGGTGAGTCTGGAAACATAACATTGCAGCTACTATAACCTTGAGTTTAGCCAAACATAACGTTGCAGCTAAGTTTAACCATAAGCTTAACCTTAGTTAAGCTACTCGGTGGCCCCACGTGTTGTTTTGCTGTTATGTGTCCTAAAGGCAACATTTCACCGTCCGGTGATAACGTGTTTATGAAAAGTGTGTTTGTGTGTGTGTGTGTGTGTGTGTGTGTGTGTGTGTGTGTTGTGGCTTTTTTTTTTTTTTTTTTTTTTTTATCTTGTGCAGCCCGCAACACACTGCTCGCATTCCTGTGCTTTTTCAGAGGTGTTGAAATCATTTTGTTGTGATGCTGTTTTTAGTAGCCACTAGCCACAGCCTTCAGAGAGACTTTACAGCGGGGAGAAGGGATGAGGACGCTCACATGCTCGCCATGATGATGCCTGTCTGTGTCTGGCTGCGCTGGCGCTCTCAGGCGTTCTCATGCACTAACGTTAAATGCAACGGAAAAAGGGGGGGGGGGGGGTCCGTGGACCACGGACGTTCGGAACCATGGGGGCTGATCCGTATGGGTCACGGATTATCCGTGATCCGTGCCAGCCCTAACACACACACACACACACACACACACACACACACACACACACACACACACACACACACACACACACACACACACACACACACACACACACACACACACAGCTAAACATGAACAGCAATGTCACAACTGCAAGAATAACAACCACTTCAAACAGCAATGCAGATCTGCAAAAGCAGGCAAGTCCAGCAGACAGGTGAACCAGCTGTTAGCCAAAACAGATCCAGACAGTGACGACACATTCACCATTGAAGGCCTGTTATTATATGAAGACAATAATAACATCAACTCTGTGCAAACGGATGACAACTACAAAACAGAAGGACATTGCACAGTGACAATAAATGACAAAGCACAGAGTTAAAAGTGGACACATGCAGTTGCCAAATGTAATGTCATTTCTCTTGATACATACAAAGTCATACAGCAAAATAAAGAATTGTACGAGCCACACAAGCAAGTTAAACTTGTTCCTTTTGGAGGAGCCATGATCAAGCTGATCAGTGCAGTGAACCTACATCGCAGGCTCAATGACGTGGACCTGGTTTTATGTGGTCTAGATGCTTGAAATCCACTGGAAACTGCAATTATAGCATTTTCACAAATCAGCAATATGTTTCACAAATCTGAGAGTGGACCATAATGAGAGTCTAATGTCCCCTTGGTAATCTAGGCCAGGTTTGAAAAGAATAAGAGTAATGGTCTTTGAGCTGGACCTGGTTTTATGTGGTCTAGATGGGCAAAAGCTGTGAAATCAACTCTTTTTTTCTAGCTGTTTTTTCTAGCCAATAGGAGAACCTTTTTGTGGTCAATAACAATTGCATACATTAAAAACGAATAAAATGCAGGATTCATTCTATAATGTATTCTCATTCCCCTATTTACCTTTGTTTTCCAGTTCATGAACTAGCTTAAAGCAGCTACGAGCAACTTTTTCGATTGTTATTAAACAGTATAAATTTAATATCAATGCATCACATCTTACCTCTAATAGTCGACGAGACCAACGCAGAGTAGTCTCGCTTGAACCCCGAGTGAATCGGCCAGTGTTAGTCTGTCTGTAGCCAGGGCAGATCAGGAAGTGAAATGAAACAGTTTGCAGCAGCCACTTCAGCCATAACCACAAAATAACTTCCAAAAAACCTGTTAGAATATAACGAGAGATGTTCCCGAGAGTATGCGTGGCGTTCACATTGTTTATGTTATGTTGCTAGGCAGCGCAAACGGCGTAGGCAGGCAGCTGCGTTTCACTTCCGGGTTTCACTTCCGCGTTTCACTTCCGGGTTACCCGGTCCGGTCTCTCTAGAGAGCCCCCTGTTGACGCGAGTTTAGACAGACACAGAGTTAATAATCACCTAAGGGAGCAATCTCAGATACACACGGCTTTGGTCTCAGCTACTATTATAGGTAAGATGTGATGCATCAATATTGTAATTATACTGTTTAATAACAATCGAAAAAGTTGCTCGTAGCTGCTTTAAAAATGGTTGAACCACGCCATCTAGAGGCGTTATTCCACTTTTTAAGGTTGGACTGGAAAATTCCAATCGGGAGCTGTGAATCGGATGCCAACTTCATCCAGGGGCGTATCTACGGGTGGGCCTGGGTAGTCACAGGCCCACCCACTTCTTGCCCTGGCCCACCCGATTTTATTTTTTATTTTTTATTTTTTTTAATTGGTTGTTTTCTAGAGGCAAACTTGCTGCTGCCTTGCTAGCTAATGGTTTTGTAGCTTAAAAACGCAGGGCACATCATCTCCAGAGTCTAATGCATGACAACTTCATGACATCTAGGAATTTTGCGCGGTTTGCGCGCAAAATTTCATCATGCAATTGCCCCACCAATTTTATCCAGGCCCACCCAATTTTATCCAGGCCCACCCATAATTGAATTTCTGCCTACGCCCCTGACTTCATCTGGTAGGATATCTGAACTCGACAGCAGCTGTCTCAAAGAGCCACAGTTGGCACGGTTATAGTTGGTACCAAAACCCATAGCCTGTATAGAATAAAACATTTAAATAGCCTACGCTGTAGTCTTTACTTGAGCCTAAATTGTTCAACTTTGGTGTTTCTCTTGCCTCTGGTCGCCGTTGGACTAAATTACTTTCTCTTTCCTTCCTGCATAATGTTACAGGCACTCCCTGAAATGACTGTAGCTACTTCCCTCAAAGTAGATATGATTCATATCACACGGGAAAATACACTCAAGACATTATATAAAAGGTCTTTACTATTATATTTACTCTATTATATTCAGGTCTACTTATTATTTCAGTCCTTACCTCGTCTTTCTGTCTCTTTCCCCGTAGTCTCACTGGCCTGCCTCCTCTCCCTTTCCCCGAGACTCGCAGCAGGGTTGCCAGATCTGAGAGAAACATGCAAATCAAACTGAAAGTCAAGCTATGCATACAACGTGGCTTATTCTGTGATTAGTAATTTCCTACATAAAAAACTGAATGACATTTATGGACATTTTATGATTTATTGAGGCAGCTTATTTCTGCATTTTTAAAGCAAGTAATCTCTAAGAGCATTCTGTTGTCTTTGTAAAATAAAGAGCATAGCTATTTTATGTAGCCTACATACTCAACAGTGTTCTATGTGTTCTATGTTATCATTAATCATTATAATGTGGTAGCCTATAGCCGTTTTCCCAGATGCGCTTTTTACCGCTAAATGACCGGAACGCGGTCTAATGCCTTCATGTGTGAAAGTTGTTTTCCGGTATAAGCGCGACCCCGTCATCGCGGACATTTCACCAGTTTCGAGCCAGTCAGAAGAGCGGTATGCGGGATCAGGGACACAAGTGTGAAACGTGTCAAGTCATTTGCCGCGACACCGGTCCTTCTCATGGGCGAGGTGTACACACGTTGCTTAATGTTCCAGCGGGCATAATCTAATCATTCGCGCACATTAAAGCAAACTGGCGAAAGCGGTAGCCTATAGCCGTTTTCCCACATGCGCATTTTACTGCTAAATGACCGGAACGCGGTCTAATGCCTTCATGTGTGAAAGTTGTTTTCCGGTATAAGCGCGACCCCGTCATCGCAGACATTTCACCAGTTTCGAGCCAGTCAGAAGAGCGGTATGCGCGATCAGGGACACAAGTGTGAAACGTGTCAAGTCATTTGCCGCGACACCGGTCCTTCTCATGGGCGAGGTGTACACACGTTGCTTAATGTTCCAGCGGGCATAATCTAATCATTCGCGCACATTAAAGCAAACTGGCGAAATGATCTTGTGATAATAAGAGGGTTATGTCAGCTTCATGTGTGGGCGTGCTGATTTCCCCCTCTCCCGTCTCTGCTGCCTGCTCGCTCTCCAGTCCTTCAGTCCTCCTCCAGCAGCCCGACAGGGACACAGACAGCTCTGAGAGTCTTGCAACCCGCCCAACACTTGTTGAGAAAGCAAATGCACGAAGCGAAATGTGGAAGTATTTTGCTTACGTTGCCGACAGCGAAGGCAAGCCCGGACACATCAAACGAAGCCAGTCTGTAAAAAGTGCTTCAACGCGACGCAGGTGAACGGATAAACATCGAACCAGCCAGGCTATTTCTCTCAGACACGGATCCCAACTTCTTCAAATATTTCAGTTCAAAGACTGGTTAGCGAATGTGAATGATACAACATACATGCCCTCTTAAGTCAAACGAGTGTGATTTATTGTGTGACAAGCAAACTTATTTCACCATCGGAGTTTTGCCGACACGTCACTCCCCACCCGCTCTGCAGTGCCGCCCCGCCCCCCAACATACAGGCAATTTCAAATGTCCGATATTGACTTACAGGTAATTTTCCGGTTACGCATGTGGGAAAACGGCTTATGTGTGCACGTTTTCTGCACGTTTACTATGTTTTAAATGTTATTATTTTTTAAAGCATCTTTGTTTTATTAACACGTGCCTAACACACGCACAGTAGCTACAGCCTACAGGTCAATTCAATGCAATGTAATCATTCCTGTAATAGCAGAAAACCTCAATAGATGAACTTGCAAATTGACTGGGGGGACAGAGCCTTCGCAGTAACAGCCCCTAGACTCTGGAACTGCCTCCCTCTCCGCATCCGTGCAGCTCAGACCCTGGACACTTTCAAATCCCACTTGAAGACCCACCTTTTTGAATTAGCCTTTAAATAAAGCCCTCAGCCACCGTTTTAATTGTCTTTTGTTTTCCTATGTTTGCTGTATTTTTTAACCGTGTAGCTAGTCAATGTCTTTTAACTCTTCTACTTATTTTATTTATTTTTCAATGTTTTATATAGCGTATATCATTTGTTTATGCCTTCTTGCACTTTTGTGAAGCACTTTGGTTGCGGCTCAGCCGCTTGTAAATGCGCTATACAAATAAAATTGACTTGACTTGACTTGACTTGACTGCATCCCACCTGCCTAATGTCCATCACAACTGAGTCCTGTAGAAAACATGACAGCTATGTGTTACAGTCAAGTCTCTCTGAACTGCTTTTCAAATCTAATGAACTATTTTACTATGTATTTAAATTGCTACAGTTGTAGCTATTTCACTTTTTACTTTGATGCTGCTTTGGCAATGTGGAGAACTAAGTGTGTGTGTGTGTGTGTGTGTGTGTGTGTGTGTGTGTGTGTGTGTGTGTGTGTGTGTGTGTGTGTGTGTGTGTGTGTGTGTGTGTGTGTGTGGGCGGGGGGGGGGGGGGGGGGGGGGCAGAGGCGCGTGGGAGTGCTTGACAGCTTTTGACAGGAAATAAAAAGCTCAAGTTCCTGGTATTCAAGCAACATGGCAACAAGACGCTGTGCATGTTTCTTGTTTCTTTGCAATCACGTGACCTAACTGAAACATTATTTGACCTTATTTGGCTTAAAGGTACAGTGATTCACCGTCCTAAGCAATGTGCATAGCACGAACACAATAATAGGCCTACATCACTACAACAACCACAACCGCAACAACAACAACCACCACCACAACAACAACAACAACACAATAACAACAACAACAACAACCCAGCAAACAACTTGAGAAACAACAAACAACTAGGGTTGATCCAGCAAACAACTTTTTCACATGGCGGAGCCGATGCTCAAAATTGTAAGCTGCAGTACATCCTCCCAACCACTGAGCACCGAACCGATATATCCGGCGCTGTGGAGCACCTAAAAACTTCAGCACTGGCATGTGAAAAAGTGCTCGGTATTGGAAACTAGGTACTATGTGGGAGTGCCTGGGCAGCGTCATCTTGGATAACAACATTGGCTCTGAGGTAGGTACAGTTTTATAGTGTTGGGCAAGTTACTTTCAAAATGTAATATACTACATATTACGAGTTACTTTCATTTGAAAGTAATAAGTTACTTTACAATATTACTTTCTCTGTAGAGTAACTCGTTACTTATTACACTACTTTTGCATTACTTTGACCAAAACAACAGCAGCAGCAGAAAGACATCGTCGCCCCGGAACCATCACGAAAAATAATTTCAACCGCCTTGAAGTCCAAAATTCTACATGTTATTCTTTTCCTTTGTTATTGTCATCTGTAGTGGTTATTTGCATAAAAACACACAGTTTGATTAGGAAATGATTGTATCTTTTTTTAATATGTGCTTTGATTTAATAAAATGTAACTCAATTTGTAACTTAATTACTTGAGAAAGTAACTTGTATGATATACCTGAAATCCTATAAGTAATAAGTTAAATTACTGAGTTACTGCTAAAAGTAATATATTACATGTAATATGTTACTTTTGTAACACTGTTGATAGCGTGTATATCGCGTGCAGCCGTGTAGCCGGCGTTGCAGTGGCTGAGGGACCACGCATCCGAGACTCTGAAGGAAGAATGACTGAAGAGTCTCGCGTTGAGGCTAAGCTCACATATAAGCTCACATATATAACACATAAGCTCTGTCCTCCATCTGTCCTTCATGACTAGGCTCCTATGTGCAGACCTGCTACAGGAATAAAGGCAAATTAAACTGTTGCCTTTTAATGCAACACTTTGTTCCATATAGGGACTGTCCCAAATAGTGGGGAAATAATTTATTTTCACTAGCCTATACATTCCATCCATAAGTAACATGATGACAGAATGTACAGTATTTTGGTCGTGGGTTTCACACACTTTCTGTAATAAAACATCTAAAAGCAAAAATCAGATGGGAAACCCTGGGACAAAATCTTATCAAATGTGGGTCTGTGCTCTAATTTGTGTCAGTTTAGGTCCTTGATGTGAAAGAATTTGAGAACCACTGTGAGCAACCGCAAAAGCACAACAAAGTGAAGAGCCTATCAAACCCCATCTCCCTTCAGACACATCCTCACATTATTCTGACAGTATAGATGAATGAGAAATACAACAGCAGGGTGGATATGGAGCCTTTTTGCACATGTATCACCGCAGCAGCCAATCCGTCAACAACAGGAGAGACACCTTTGAGTTGTACAGAGAGCCCACTTTCATCTGAATGTAGCTACAATGTGCAGTGACACTGACAGCAGGCACAGAGATCACAAGCTGTCCAAAACGATGAATACCAGCGTCTTGAGAAGGGCTAAGCTCGTATAGAGAAACGTTACTCCATCCAAAACAAGCACGCACGACATAAACACAGGTGGCCTTTTACGAGCAGTCAAAGTTTTTAAAATGTAAACACCAAAATGCTGCTCAATTTGATGATTTAAACGTCTTACCTTTCAAAGTACATCACAACGGTCCATTCTGCTGCAACTCGACAGCACTGCTCATTCAGATCCTTACTTCCCAGAAGTTCCTTTTTGACAAAAAAGTTTATTTTGTAAAAACGAGGCGAAGAGGTTCTGACGTCATATTTACTCCTAAACAACCCTGACGTCATATTCGGCCGACACACGGCTAGGGTGCTAGGGGAGAAGGAGAAAGGAGAAAGCATGGAAGTAACGTTATTATTTATCTAGTGAAAGAGACGACAGAACAATATGAACCGGGTTTCTGCTGTAGAAGGTTCTAGACGATCAGCCTGTAGTTAGACGCACTGGTCAATAGAGGGTACCTCTCACCTGATTATGGCCTCTAGGGAAGACATCAAGAGAAAAGATTATCAAGCTATAGGCTAGGCTAGGTGACCCATTATTATAATAATATAGAAGTACTTAGTACTACAATACCAAAGGATATATAGATCTAAATGCAATATAACCCTTTCCATGTGTATTTTTATTCAATTTGTGTGATATAACTTCAATTTGTGTATTTTATCGAGTTTGAATGATCGCTTTCTGAAAAATCCTGACCGGATGTAAGAACTTCCTGCTCATTTGACGCTGGTGAGAATATCAACAAACAGCAAAGATGGCGATACCCACTGCTGCAATATTATTGATCATCCACCAGTACTTAGTCGCACGACGCGCACGTTCTCAGGAACGCTTCAATGAATGGGCGAAATTTGAAACGAATCTACGTGCAAGCAGAAGAAGATGCGAAGAAGATATAACGCTTCTCGCACAAAGAGTCTGCCGGAGAAAGATGGGTTTACTGGCGTTGCGTGTGCTGCAGCGGGAGAGAGCTATGTGGAAGCGAGGGAGACCCGGGTGGTGAACTATTCTGGCAAGATGCTTTGAGGAACTTTGACGATGTGGAATGGAAGCGTCATTTTCGCATGTCCCGGTGCACGTTTGAGTATGTGCTGAGTCTGGTGGCACCGACACTTACACGAAAGATCACGAGGTGGCGAAAACCACTACCACGTTTGAGACTTGCAATTGTTCTTTGGTGGTATGCCACGCCAAGCGAGTATCGATCAATCAGCGTTATCTTTGGTGTTGGACTGTCAACTGTATGCGGACTGGTGCGTCAAGTTACATCTACAATCGTTTAATCTGCCTGCCGGAGGGGGAACGACTCCAGAAGACCCTTGATGGTTTTGCTGACCGGGGCTACCCAATGTGTGCAGGGGCAATCGATGGAAGCCACATTCCCGTTATAGCTCTGAGGGAGGATCGGGCAGGGTACGTTTTGCCGGTTTGATTTTTCGTTTAAATTGACAAAGGGAAAAACCAGAAAACGGTCGTAGTTTCGTTTTTTAGTTTTTCCTATAAAACGGAAAAACAAAAACTCAGCTCGTTTTCTGGTTTTTTCCTTTTTTCCTTTTTTCCTTTTCAATAGTGGGTGGGTGGTTTTCATTGGTGGGTAGGCCTTCAGCGACCCTTGCTTCTGATTGGCTAGTGTGCTCTGTCAGTTTAAGCTGTACTTTTCAAACTAAAAGTCTCTAAATGAATAAATAGATAAATAATATAAAAATAAATAAATAAATGCATACATAAATACAAAATAAATGAATAAATAAAAATAAATAAATAATAGGCTACAAAAAATAAAAATACATAGCTAAAAAAATCAATAAAGTCTCTGCCTTTATACAGTGTTCTCAAACTTTTTCATGTCAAGGTCCCCTAAACTAAAACAAATTAGACCACATGTAATGGACCCTCACAAAAACAGCCCTATATTGCAGCAGACAGACAGACAGACAGACAGACAGACAGACAGACAGACAGACAGACAGACAGACAGACAGACAGGGATCACAGACAAAGCTGTCTGGGGCTGAGCGAGTGGATTAAACTTGGCTATCAGTTCTGCAATGAAGGTGAGTAACGTTATTTCGGTATTTTTTATATTGCTTGTCGTTTTTATGTTGTCCTTTCCATGTGGCGATGCTTGCAAACTTATATCAGCTATAACAGATGTTTATGTAACATTACATTAACGTTAGCTTGCAAGCTAATGTTAGCTTTCAACTTATATTTGAGGCAAACCTGCCTGCCAGTATGAAATGTAGCAACTAGCTAGCTTGTCTGTCTGCCTGTCTCATTGTCTGTCAATCTGTCTCACTGTCTGTCTACCTGACTGCAATCAGCAGGTAGACAGACAGTGAGACAGTCAGTATCCTACTTTCCGACTTTCTGTCTGTCTGTCTGTCTGTCTACCTGACTGACTGTCTGTCAGACTGACTGTCTACCTGACTGACTGATCGACCGTCTGTCTGTCTCACTGTCTACCTGACTGACTGTCTATCAGACTGACTGCCTGTCTACCTGACTGACTGTCTGTCTGTCTACCTGACTGACTGTCTGTCTGTCTGTCTACCTGACTGACTGACCGTCTGTCTCACTGTCTGCCTGACTGTCTCGCTGTCTGTCTACCTGACTGACTGTCTCACTGTCTGCCTGACTGTCTCACTGTCTACCTGACTGACTGTCTGTCTGTCTGTCCCACTGTCTGTCAGTGTCTGAACTGACTGTGTTTCACTGTCTGCCTGTCTACCTGACTGAGTGTCTGTCAGACTGACTGTCTACCTGACTGACCGACTGACTGACCATCTGTCTGTCTCACTGTCTGTCCGACTGTCTCACTGTCTGCCTGTCTACCTGACTGACTGTCTATCAGACTGACTGCCTGTCTACCTGACTGACCGACTGACTGACCATCTGTCTGTCTCACTGTCTGTCCGACTGTCTCACTGTCTGCCTGTCTACCTGACTGACTGTCTATCAGACTGACTGCCTGTCTACCTGACTGACTGCCTGTCTACCTGACTGACTGTCTGTCTACCTGACTGATTGACCGTCTGTCTCACTGTCTGCCTGACTGTCTCACTGTCTGCCTGTCTACCTGACTGACTGTGTCACTGTCTACCTGACTGGTTGTCTGTCCCACTGTCTGTCAGTGTCTGAACTGACTGGGTGTTTCACTGTCTGCCTGTCTACCTGTCTGCCACTGACTGACTGACTGACTGTCTGCCTGACTGTCACACTGGATGTTATGTAATTTAGTGTATAGCTTTGTTGCTTTGAATTTGACATTAGGCCAGGCATGACAATTAGGGCTGTGACGTCTGACCCCTTTTGTTTTTGCCCATCCTTAGTCGCTAGCTTTCTGCAGGGCCCAGCCACCGTCATGGTCTTCGTCACCAGTGTCCGGCCGGCCTCCTGAAAGGTTCCGCCTGTGTCGTTGGTGTCCGGGCCATCGTCCAGGGTTGCTCCACCCTTTGGCCCTGCCTCCTGGGTGCCCTCTACACCTGTTGTGCCTGTTCATCCCTGCCCAGGCCACATCACCTGCTCCCTTCCTCCATGGGGCGACTACTTAATTTGAACTATACATCAACTGACACTTAACTAGACCAGCTTGTGATTTGTGTATCTGTTTCAAATAAATGTACCATTTGAAGGGGCAGCTGTTCAAAACCCCAAGCTAAACATCCTGGACTCAATCTCAGAGAATCCTTCACACCATCACATCTCGTCGTCATTGCCAGCTACACACGTCATTAGTACCCACAATCAGGATTTAATTACCCCACCTCAATCTATGCCCTACCTTCATCCTTGGCAGTGTTCCTTTAAATGTTCTGTTAATCTATTTTTTCTCATATGTGTTCTATTGATCACACTCCTCTAATCTTGCAAGGCAGCGTCAAGTTAACACTCCTCCACCCTTTTGGTCATCGTTCAATTGATTATTATACAAAAGGTAGTTCTGGCAGGAACAATTTGAATAGATGATGCAGAGTTGGGATGAGACAAGATAGTTTGGTCTTTTTTTAATTGCAAAAGGTTTACATTTCCTAATATGTATTATTGCCGCATGTATTTCATTATGCTTGTTCAAAATATGCATTGCCACATGTATTAGATATGTTTGTTCAAAGTAAATTACAAATACTATTTGAATATGTGTCAATTGTTTAAACACAGGCAAAATAGATACATTTTATTTTGAACACATACTGTAGCTAGATTATTTATTTGCTGAATTAAAAAATAGAAGTCAGGAAATTGTACCCTTCACAAATAAAGCAGGTGAAGACCAAGTTCTCCAGGCAATTAAGGTATGGATGGATATCAGCTACAGATAAAATTGTGCTAAATGATAGCAACTGTAATATGGTCTACAAAGGTCCAATGCGACAAGTATTTGGAATTGACTACAAATGCAGTCAGTACATTTTAGTAGACATGATGATATGCCAAACAGCTTTAATGGTCAAAAGTTGACACTACATGATGTAAAATACTTGAATAAAGATTCTGGAGTCAGAGGTTAGTCTCAGATGAACATAGCTTGCAAGCGGAGGAATACAGAGTATAGCTGGTACAATATCACTCATTCTCTAGATCAGTGATACTCAACCCGAGGCTCTAGAGCCACATGCGGCTACTTAAAATGAATAAATACAAATCTAATAAAATAATGGGAGGAAAGGGACTTGGATTGTGGCTCTTTCAAAGCTTTGTTTTTGTCAGTGTCTCCTGAATAGGGCAAGGCTGAGTACCACTGCTCTAGATTATACACAGAGGCCCCAGCAAATCTGTCATCTCTCTACAATGCAGACAGTTATGGAGTTCTGGACAAAATCACATAACGATGTTCTCAGATTTGTGTGTGAGCGAGTCCCCCCCAATCACCAATCAGATGGGTCGGTGGCCCTAATTTGGGGACTAAATTATGGTATGGTTTTATTTGGTGATTAAAAAGGGCACATCTTGCCAACACACTAACATAGAAGAGACATTTAAAATGAAAGAATCACAGAGGATGAAAACACAATAAAGCCCAAAGGCTTATTCCATTGTGGTCCTCGTGGTCCCTTAGGGGTCCTTGAAATGAAAAGGGTCAGAACCACTGGTCTATCACATAGCCACCTTTACTGTAAGAGTGTGAATTGACCTGCTGGTCATTTTTTGAAGCTGCAGTACTCGGCATATGTGCTTGTTGGTTGAGTAGGCTATTTACAGCACAGTACAGTATTCACAGTACAGGTATTGAGAACAGACTTGACTGTCCACTGTAAGCTTCTTACTAAATTGCTGAACAGACAATAGGCTACAATAAAACACTCAGGATATACTACAAAACATTTGTAAATGACTGCGTTTATTTGAACACAAAAGCAAAACAACATTTTATTGTTAATGTAGGTGAAAATAAATCAAAATTATGTATGGCACCCTTTCAGTAAGAACATAACACGTTATTATTCAATGAATCATCAATTAGTATGGCTAATAATCACCAAAACAAGTAGCCACTTGTCTATGGTCCGTGATCGGCGCATAGCCCTGCCTGTAGGAGTAGAACGACTTTTTGGTATAAAAAAAAAGGCGAAATTACAATTTTATATGTAGACTACCAAGAAGTTGATAGTCCTCTCAGCTTTTATTTTGAGATATTTGCTGGTTGGTACAGTACTAGTCTAAACTTTAGACCAGTGGTAGCGGTCGCCCGCGGGGTGGCGCTGTGGCGCCCGCAAGCCACGTTCAGAAAAATGTAAAAAAAAAAAATTTTTTTTTTTTTTACACAAACAAGACAAAACAGACAAACAGGCTCAGCCACAGGGGAAAGAAAGAAAAAACAAAAAAACGAAACAAAAAAATATAATCAGAAAAATTAATTTTTTATTTGTTTTTCTCCTCCCTTCCCACAATAACACACAAATGTAGAAAATAATTTGTT
The DNA here is from genome assembly GCF_964638095.1 of Poromitra crassiceps. NCBI lineage: Eukaryota > Metazoa > Chordata > Actinopteri > Beryciformes > Melamphaidae > Poromitra > Poromitra crassiceps. The sequence goes on along the minus strand of NW_028150879.1, from coordinate 7,030 downwards.
TAACAATGCATACGTTTTAAAAACGTTTATTGTCTGTGTATAATTTATTGTCTGTGTATAATTAATTATTGATTAACTATTTTGATCCGCCTGGGCTGGGGTCAAAGTTTAGTTTTACGTTACGTCACTACGTCATTCACTCTGCGACAGTGCGACTGCCAGCTGCCAATGATTATATCAGTCGGCTAAGCTAAATGATGGAACGCAAGAACAATGGCAGAAAAGTGAAAGAAAAAACATTACCAATTTCAAGAGGAGTGGGAGGAAGAGTTCTTCTTCACAACAGTGAAAGAAAAGAGTGTATGTCTCGATTAAATGCATAATACTCAATATTTAAAGGTAAATCGAGCAAATTTCAACAGGTAGCCCCCGACATGACTCTCTACCCTTCAGGTAGCCCTCGACCTCAAAAAGGTTGGTGACCCCTGCTTTAGACTAATAATAGATGCAATTGGATGTTAGCTGGTACAAAGATGTATTAAATATATCAGCTTAGACCCTGGTTGCAAGTATAACCATTTATAAAAGGCAGGATGAAGGTGGTAGCCTGGGTAAACCCAGCCTTCAATGTGACGTCACAGGCTATGCCTGTAGCGTCAGTTTCTTCAGTGACTGATAGTACATAGAGGTCATGTGGAGGCTGGATTTACCCAGGTTATGAAAGTGGGGCATAGATTGAGGTGGGGTAATCAAATCCTGATCGTGGCACTAATGAGGTGAGTAACTGGCAAAGGTGAGAGGTGATGTTGTGAAAGATTCTGGGAGATTGAGTCCAGGATGTTGATGTACAGTTCAAATTAAGTAATCGCCCCATGGAGGAAGTGAGCAGGTGATGTGGCCTGGGCAGCGACGAACAGGCACAACAGGTGTAGAGGGCGTCCGGGAGGCAGGGCCGAAGGGTGGAGCAACCCTGGACAATGGCCCGGACACCAACGACACAGGCGGAACCTTTCAGGAGGCCGGCCGGACACTGGTGACGAAGACCATGACGGTGGCTGGGCCCTGCAGAAAGCTGGCGACTAAGGATGGGCAAAAACAAAAGAGGTCAGACGTCACAGCCCTAAAAGAGTGTGACAGTCAGGCAGACAGTCAGTCAGTCAGTCAGTGGCAGACAGACATCAGTCAGTCAGGTAGACAGGCAGACAGTGAAACACACAGTCAGTTCAGACACTGACAGACAGTGGGAGAGACAGACAGTCATGCAGACAGTGAGACAGTCAGTCAGGTAGACAGGCAGACAGTGAGAGAGTCAGGCAGACAGTGAGACAGACAGACAGACGGTCAGTCAGGTAGACAGACAGTCAGGTAGACAGGCAGTCAGTCTGATAGACAGGCAGACAGTGAGACAGTCAGGCAGACAGTGAGACAGATAGACGGTCGGTCAGTCAGTCAGGTAGACAGTCAGTCTGACAGACAGTCAGTCAGTCAGTGACAGACAGACATCAGTCAGTCAGGTAGACAGACAGTGAAACACACAGTCAGTTCAGACACTGACAGACAGTCAGGTAGACAGGCAGACAGTGAGACAGTCAGGCAGACAGGCAGTCAGTCTGACAACAGTCAGTCAGGTAGACAGGCAGACAGTGAGACAGTCGAGCAGACAGACAGAAAGTCGGAAAGTAGGATATTGACTGTCTGTCTCACTGTCTGTCTACCTGCTGACTGCAGTCAGGTAGACAGACAGTGAGACAGATTGACAGTCAGACAAACAAGCTAGCTTGTCGCTACATTTTATACTGTAGAACACCACAACATGAGCGGCAGGTTTGCCTCAAATATAAGTTGAAAGCTATCGTTAACTTGCAAGCTAACATTAACACGTTAAGTGCCATAGCCGAGGTATCTCGTCTTACATAATCCAACGCTTGAGTGCCAGAGCCGAGATATCTCGTCTTACATAAACATTTTTTTTTTTTGACGGTGGGACATCAATCAACAACTTTTACATCTTCGAGATCACTATTGGAGCAAGAGAATGTGTATAATCTATTTTACCGACCCACTAAGTGTTGACAGTGCTCCCCCAGACGAGCGAAATCAAAGAAAAAACTGCCGCGGGAGCAAGCCATTCAAGGAAATGGCGAGGCGATTTTACAGTAATCCATTCCAGACTTGTCTTGCCCGAGAGCGGCCGCGCGCAGGCAGCAGCACACAGAGAGCGGAGAGCGATTTGCAAAATAGATTATAGGTGAAACACACTTTGAAACACCTCAGAAAGGCCAGAATCAACATCTGCCCATCGCCCACGCATTCCCCGGCCCATCTTGACTCGCACAAGGAGCGTCCGCACGCAGGCAGGCAGGCAGGCAGCAGCAACGCGCTTCTGACACGCCCGCTGTAGAGCCAGGAGGAAGGAGGAGAAGACACACGGAGGGAGGAGTTTGAATGAGAGGGGTGTTTCCTGTTGTTATGGAGGAAATTACTGTTCAAAACTATTGTTTAGAATGTCTGACGGTCTTACTGATGCCAAAAATGAATGGTTAAAGTGACTGTTTCACAAAAAGCCATTTATCTCTGAATAAATTTCCAGACGCTGAAACCATGCTGTACTCAACGGCTAATATCTACATAACTACTAACTCTGCAAACTAACTCTTTTAGACAGAGAAAGCACACATTCTATTAGTTATTTTTAGATGATTGGTGTTCATGAATTCTTAACAGAAAATAATCCTCGGCTCTTGTAAAATGAGCCAGAATCCTCAAAAAAAAACCTGGCACAACTTACCTACAGGATGAAAAAATGGCTGGCACTCAATGTGTTAATGTAACATACACATCTGTTATAGCTGATATAAGTTTGCAAGCATGTCCACATGGAGAGGACAACATAAAAATGACAAACATAAAACATACCGAAATAACGTTACTCACCTTCATTCCAGATATTTATATATATATTTCAGCCAGGTCCACTTGCTCAGCCCTGCTACAGACAGCTTTGTCTGTGATCCCCGTCTGTCTGTCTGTCTGCTGCAATATAGGGCTGTTTTTGTGTTGACAATGACAGAATGTTGGCCATGGGTGCCACACACAGATGGGGGACCCTGATCAAATATGATCGAATGAGGGTCCATGTGGTCTAATTTGTTTTAGTTTAGGGGACCTTGACATGAAAAAGTTTGAGAACAGTGTATAAAGGCAGACTTTATTGATTTTTTTTTTTAGCTATGTATTTTTTATTTTTATTTTTTGTAACCTATTATTTATTTATTTTTATTTATTCATTTATTTTGTATTTATGTATGCATTTATTTATTTATCTTTATATTATTTATTTATTTATTTATTTATTTATTTATCTATCTATTTATTCATTTAGAGACTTTTAGTTTGAAAAGTACAGCTTAAACTGACAGAGCACACTAGCCAATCAGAAGCAAGGGTCGCTGAAGGCCTACCCACCAATGAAAACCACCCACCCACTATTGAAAAGGAAAAAAGGAAAAAAGGAAAAAAGGAAAAAAGGAAAAAACCAGAAAACGAGCTGAGTTTTTGTTTTTCCGTTTTATAGGAAAAACTAAAAAACGAAACTACGACCGTTTTCTGGTTTTTCCCTTTGTCAATTTAAACGAAAAATCAAACCGGCAAAACGTACCCTGCCCAGGGCCCAACTTCTTACTACAATCGGAAAGGCTGGCATTCCATTGTACTGCAGGGGGTTGTAGACCACAATTTCTGGTAATCTGTTCTGTAATACGTATTACGGGCACGGTGGCTCAGTGGTAGAGCTGTCGCCTCGCAGTCAGAAGGTCCTGAGTTCGATTCTCGCCTGGGACACTGTGGGCGCTGTGGTTATGTTCCCCCCCATATCTTCAGTGCCTACTGCCCAGGTGGGGTATCTCGTCGTAAGGGCCTTTCTGTCTGTGTGGAGTTTGCATGTTCTCCCCGTGCTCCCCCAGGGGGGTTCCTCCGTATATAACCCCCCCCCCCCCCCCATTAAAAACATGCAGAAGATCAGATCGTCATCGTCATCCGACCAGTGATGACAACATCCGAAGTCGGTCCCCGGGCGCTGTACGAGAAAGTGACCACTGCTCCTGGCCTGCCCCCTGGAGGAAAGGACAAAGCCAGGATGGGTTAAATGCAGAGGACAAATTTCACCGGCCACCATCAGCATGTGTGTGTTGTGGCCCTCCGTGCATGTGTTGATTGTAATCGTGTGACAATAAAGACGGGCTTGTCCGTCTGAAATCGTGTCGTGTTATTAGCTCCTGTCTGATAATCACACACACACACACACACACACACACACACACACACAGAGCAATTACACTGTTACATAATAACAGAATAGATAGATAGTATGTAATATAACTTATTACATAGCCTGTTATTCTATTGCAAGGCCTCTTTTAGCTGCAATGAGGAGGTGCCAGGAGTAATTTTACACATCTGTGTTACAACAGTCAATTGAGTATAGACGGTTATAACTTGACAACAAAAACATTCTAAATTGAACCCCCATTAACTTCCTGTTGCAGTGTTTGCTATGGACATAAAAGAAAAAAAATCATTCAAGTGCAGGACTGACCATTCCGTGAAAACCGTCTATACAGCTGAGCGGCGAAAACAAAAGTAACGATGTCGAGTGAATATTTCTGCAGTTTGCCGAATGCTGAGAAAAAGGAAGTGCTGTGGGGTTGCGCTGTGGTGAAAACCGTCTATAAACAAGTGCAATGTGGTCCATTTTGCTCATGCTGGTTGTTTTGTGTCCAGCTTCACAGATATATACGTGGGTTGGCCTGGACGAACACACGGTGCAAGAGTGCTTGCCAACTCTCCTATCTTTAACATGGCAGAAGGAAATGATGGTTACTTGTTCCCCCAGGAGGTATGTAGCACCTATGAATTTCCCCCCCCCACATGTTCCTAGCCTCAACGCGAGACTCATCAGTCATTCTTCTTTCAGAGTCTCGGATGCACGGTCCCTCCAGCCACTGCAATGTCGGTTAAGTGGCTGCACGATATACACGCTATCAATCACAATACAACTGTACCCACCTCCGAGACAATGTTGTTATCCATGGGATGTGTACCCTGGCACTCCCAAATAGTGCGTACTTTCCAATACCGAGCACTTTTTCACATGGCAGAGCCGATCCCCAAAATTGTAAACTGCACTACACCCTCCCAACCACCCAAACCTCGGCACTGCATGTGAAAAAGGGCTCGGTGTTGGAAAGTACGCACTATTTGGGAGTGCCAGGGCACCCACATCATGAGGTGGGTACAGTTTTATTGTGATTGATAGCTTGTTATAGTTTCATCTGACTGCTGTACATGATGACTTGTAGGAATATGCACGAGACTATGTTTTAACTCCAATGAGCTATGCTCTGTGTTTATTACAGAACCAGCAACAGTCTAACACATGCGCACAACTGCGCTCTCTATATCCGGTGGTGCCACACCATCAAACTTCCCCGTCCACCATATCAGTGCGCGGCACTATATACTACATCCCCCTTTCTCAGCATTTAAGTTGCACTTGAATGTATATATAACAGTTTCTGCATAGAACTGAACTTTGTGTCTTATAGTAAATAATACCTTCACACATTTGCTTCAACACTACAGTATAATAAATTAACTTTCCGCTCACACTAGAACCGATGGTATATAACTGTTCTGTTACTGTCTTGTGCAAGTAAACATGACAAAGACTAATCAATGTCTGTGAGCTTAATATAGCATCTTCCATGTAAGAATAGACAACAAATATTCAACACATACCCCAAACTTTTCAAACCACATTTCTCTCCTTCACAAATGTTTCCTTTTTTTTTTACATAAACATTTCAAACAGTCATTATTGTCTCTCAGCTCTTTTTTTTTTTTTTTTTTTTAAGAGCTTGCTAGAGCACAACCCCTTACTGTTGGCTCATCACAAAGTCCTTGTATTTCTCAGGTGGTCGAACAACTCGGCCACTTCTGGTTTGAGCTGGTTTGGGTGAGGATGAGTGCTCGATGTCAGCACTCACTGCTGTGCCAGTGTCTGGTGCACTGATCTGCTCGTCATCCACAAAGTCTGTCTCAGAGTTCATCTGTGACTGACTGCAGTGTGGCGTTCTCCTCAGATGGCGTCTGTTGCGTCTGTAGCGCTGACCAGTAGATGTCACGATGTCATAGGACCGTGGTTCATTCCTCTGTGTGGTGACCACAGCTAGACGCCAACCTTGTGCTGTCTCCATGTGAACAGTACTACCTGGGTGCAGGTCTGGAAGCTGCCTCGCTCCTCTGTTGTAGTACTGCTGCTGTCTCTTTTGAAGATCCTGCAGGGCTGAGTGTACACCTTTGGGGACTGCAGGTTGTAGTAGTGTGCTGGAGCTCGGTAGAGTGCTCCTGAGGACCCTGCCCATGAGCATTTGTGCTGGGGAATACTCCATGCCTGTTATAGGTGTGTTCCTCAGTGTGAGAAGCGCGAGGTGAGGGTCTGCGTTTGTCTGATACGCTTTTTTCAGCACGTACTTCACAGTTTTTACTGTCCTCTCAGCTAGTCCATTTGATTGTGCATAACCTGGACTGGAGTGAGTGATTTTTATGCCCCAAGATGTTGCAAAGTCTCTCATTTCCTGACTCGCAAATGGAACATGGTCACACACTATCTCTTTTGGTATTCCGATTCTTGAGAATACTGATTTCATCTTGCTGATGACGGTGTGTGATGTCTTGTCCCGTATGTTTAATACTTCTGGGTATTTTGAGAGGTAGTCAACCATCAGCAGAAATGACTGACCTTTTATCTCAAAGATGTCGGCTCCCACTTTAAGCCAGGGGAGCTCAGGGATGTCGTGTGAGATCAGTGGCTCCTTCTGGTTCCTGGGCTGGAACTGCTGGCATGTCCCACAACTCTCGACCATTTGCTCTATCTCTCTCGTCATTCCCGGCCAGTACCAGTGCTTTCTGGCCAGTGCTTTAGTCCTCTGCATCCCTTGATGAGCTATGTGCAGCTTTTGTAGCATTTCAGTTCTCATTGTGCTTGGGGGGATTATCCTGTCTCCTGCAAACATCACTCCCTGTCTCACTG
>NW_028150880.1:0-29275 GCF_964638095.1 Poromitra crassiceps | reverse complement strand
AAGACTTGACACCAGAGAGGCTGAATACCGCACTGAGTCAATGCGGTCTTAGCCTCTCTGGTGTCAACACTCTGTCTGATTTTGGATTTTTTTTTTTTTTTTTCCAAAATCAGACTTGACACCAGAGAGGCTGAATACCGCACTGAGTCAATGCGGTCTAGCCTCTCTGGTCTCAACACTCTGTCTGATTTTGATTTTTTTTTTTTTTTTCCAAAATCAGACTTGACACCAGAGAGGCTGAATACCGCACTGAGTCAATGCGGTCTTAGCCTCTCTGGTGTCAACACTCTGTCTGATTTTGATTTTTTTTTTTTTTTTCCAAAATCAGACTTGACACCAGAGAGGCTGAATACCGCACTGAGTCAATGCGGTCTTAGCCTCTCTGGTGTCAACACTCTGTCTGATTTTGGATTTTTTTTTTTTTTTTCCAAAATCAGACTTGACACAGAGAGGCTGAATACCGCACTGAGTCAATGCGGTCTTAGCCTCTCTGGTCTCAACACTCTGTCTGATTTTGGATTTTTTTTTTTTTTTTCCAAAATCAGACTTGACACCAGAGAGGCTGAATACCGCACTGAGTCAATGCGGTCTTAGCCTCTCTGGTCTCAACACTCTGTCTGATTTTGGATTTTTTTTTTTTTTTTTCCAAAATCAGACTTGACACCAGAGAGGGCTGAATACCGCACTGAGTCAATGCGGTCTTAGCCTCTCTGGTGTCAACACTCTGTCTGATTTTGGATTTTTTTTTTTTTTTTTTCCAAAATCAGACTTGACACCAGAGAGGCTGAATACCGCACTGAGTCAATGCGGTCTTAGTCTCTCTGGTCTCAACACTCTGTCTGATTTTGGATTTTTTTTTTTTTTTTCCAAAATCAGACTTGACACCAGAGAGGCTGAATACCGCACTGAGTCAATGCGGTCTTAGCCTCTCTGGTGTCAACACTCTGTCTGATTTTGGATTTTTTTTTTTTTTTTCCAAAATCAGACTTGACACCAGAGAGGCTGAATACCGCACTGAGTCAATGCGGTCTTAGCCTCTCTGGTGTCAACACTCTGTCTGATTTTGGATTTTTTTTTTTTTTTTTCCAAAATCAGACTTGACACCAGAGAGGCTGAATACCGCACTGAGTCAATGCGGTCTTAGCCTCTCTGGTGTCAACACTCTGTCTGATTTTGGATTTTTTTTTTTTTTTTTCCAAAATCAGACTTGACACCAGAGAGGCTGAATACCGCACTGAGTCAATGCGGTCTTAGCCTCTCTGGTCTCAACACTCTGTCTGATTTTGGATTTTTTTTTTTTTTTTTCCAAAATCAGACTTGACACCAGAGAGGCTGAATACCGCACTGAGTCAATGCGGTCTTAGCCTCTCTGGTGTCAACACTCTGTCTGATTTTGGATTTTTTTTTTTTTTTTTCCAAAATCAGACTTGACACCAGAGAGGCTGAATACTGCACTGAGTCAATGCGGTCTTAGCCTCTCTGGTCTCAACACTCTGTCTGATTTTGGATTTTTTTTTTTTTTTCCAAAATCAGACTTGACACCAGAGAGGCTGAATACCGCACTGAGTCAATGCGGTCTTAGCCTCTCTGGTGTCAACACTCTGTCTGATTTTGGATTTTTTTTTTTTTTTTCCAAAATCAGACTTGACACCAGAGAGGCTGAATACCGCACTGAGTCAATGCGGTCTTAGCCTCTCTGGTCGTCAACACTCTGTCTGATTTTGGATTTTTTTTTTTTTTTTCCAAAATCAGACTTGACACCAGAGAGGCTGAATACCGCACTGAGTCAATGCGGTCTTAGCCTCTCTGGTCTCAACACTCTGTCTGATTTTGGATTTTTTTTTTTTTTTTCCAAAATCAGACTTGACACCAGAGAGGCTGAATACCGCACTGAGTCAATGCGGTCTTAGCCTCTCTGGTGTCAACACTCTGTCTGATTTTGGATTTTTTTTTTTTTTTTCCAAAATCAGACTTGACACCAGAGAGGCTGAATACCGCACTGAGTCAATGCGGTCTTAGCCTCTCTGGTGCTCAACACTCTGTCTGATTTTGGATTTTTTTTTTTTTTTTCCAAAATCAGACTTGACACCAGAGAGGCTGAATACCGCACTGAGTCAATGCGGTCTTAGCCTCTCTGGTCTCAACACTCTGTCTGATTTTGGATTTTTTTTTTTTTTTTCCAAAATCAGACTTGACACCAGAGAGGCTGAATACCGCACTGAGTCAATGCGGTCTTAGCCTCTCTGGTGTCAACACTCTGTCTGATTTTGGATTTTTTTTTTTTTTTTTCCAAAATCAGACTTGACACCAGAGAGGCTGAATACCGCACTGAGTCAATGCGGTCTTAGCCTCTCTGGTCTCAACACTCTGTCTGATTTTGGATTTTTTTTTTTTTTTTCCAAAATCAGACTTGACACCAGAGAGGCTGAATACCGCACTGAGTCAATGCGGTCTTAGCCTCTCTGGTGTCAACACTCTGTCTGATTTTGGATTTTTTTTTTTTTTTTTCCAAAATCAGACTTGACACCAGAGAGGCTGAATACCGCACTGAGTCAATGCGGTCTTAGCCTCTCTGGTGTCAACACTCTGTCTGATTTTGGATTTTTTTTTTTTTTTTTCCAAAATCAGACTTGACACCAGAGAGGCTGAATACCGCACTGAGTCAATGCGGTCTTAGCCTCTCTGGTCTCAACACTCTGTCTGATTTTGGATTTTTTTTTTTTTTTTCCAAAATCAGACTTGACACCAGAGAGGCTGAATACCGCACTGAGTCAATGCGGTCTTAGCCTCTCTGGTGTCAACACTCTGTCTGATTTTGGATTTTTTTTTTTTTTTTTCCAAAATCAGACTTGACACCAGAGAGGCTGAATACCGCACTGAGTCAATGCGGTCTTAGCCTCTCTGGTCTCAACACTCTGTCTGATTTTGGATTTTTTTTTTTTTTTTCCAAAATCAGACTTGACACCAGAGAGGCTGAATACCGCACTGAGTCAATGCGGTCTTAGCCTCTCTGGTCTCAACACTCTGTCTGATTTTGGATTTTTTTTTTTTTTTTCCAAAATCAGACTTGACACCAGAGAGGCTGAATACCGCACTGAGTCAATGCGGTCTTAGCCTCTCTGGTGTCAACACTCTGTCTGATTTTGGATTTTTTTTTTTTTTTTTCCAAAATCAGACTTGACACCAGAGAGGCTGAATACCGCACTGAGTCAATGCGGTCTTAGCCTCTCTGGTGTCAACACTCTGTCTGATTTTGGATTTTTTTTTTTTTTTCCAAAATCAGACTTGACACCAGAGAGGCTGAATACCGCACTGAGTCAATGCGGTCTTAGCCTCTCTGGTGTCAACACTCTGTCTGATTTTGGATTTTTTTTTTTTTTTTCCAAAATCAGACTTGACACCAGAGAGGCTGAATACCGCACTGAGTCAATGCGGTCTTAGCCTCTCTGGTGTCAACACTCTGTCTGATTTTGGATTTTTTTTTTTTTTTTTCCAAAATCAGACTTGACACCAGAGAGGCTGAATACTGCACTGAGTCAATGCGGTCTTAGCCTCTCTGGTCTCAACACTCTGTCTGATTTTGGATTTTTTTTTTTTTTTTTCCAAAATCAGACTTGACACCAGAGAGGCTGAATACCGCACTGAGTCAATGCGGTCTTAGCCTCTCTGGTGTCAACACTCTGTCTGATTTTGGATTTTTTTTTTTTTTTTCCAAAATCAGACTTGACACCAGAGAGGCTGAATACCGCACTGAGTCAATGCGGTCTTAGCCTCTCTGGTCTCAACACTCTGTCTGATTTTGGATTTTTTTTTTTTTTTTTCCAAAATCAGACTTGACACCAGAGAGGCTGAATACCGCACTGAGTCAATGCGGTCTTAGCCTCTCTGGTCTCAACACTCTGTCTGATTTTGGATTTTTTTTTTTTTTTTTTCCAAAATCAGACTTGACACCAGAGAGGCTGAATACCGCACTGAGTCAATGCGGTCTTAGCCTCTCTGGTGTCAACACTCTGTCTGATTTTGGATTTTTTTTTTTTTTTCCAAAATCAGACTTGACACCAGAGAGGCTGAATACCTGCACTGAGTCAATGCGGTCTTAGCCTCTCTGGTCTCAACACTCTGTCTGATTTTGGATTTTTTTTTTTTTTTTTTCCAAAATCAGACTTGACACCAGAGAGGCTGAATACCGCACTGAGTCAATGCGGTCTTAGCCTCTCTGGTGTCAACACTCTGTCTGATTTTGGATTTTTTTTTTTTTTTTCCAAAATCAGACTTGACACCAGAGAGGCTGAATACCGCACTGAGTCAATGCGGTCTTAGCCTCTCTGGTCTCAACACTCTGTCTGATTTTGGATTTTTTTTTTTTTTTTTCCAAAATCAGACTTGACACCAGAGAGGCTGAATACCGCACTGAGTCAATGCGGTCTTAGCCTCTCTGGTCTCAACACTCTGTCTGATTTTGGATTTTTTTTTTTTTTTTCCAAAATCAGACTTGACACCAGAGAGGCTGAATACCGCACTGAGTCAATGCGGTCTTAGCCTCTCTGGTGTCAACACTCTGTCTGATTTTGGATTTTTTTTTTTTTTTTCCAAAATCAGACTTGACACCAGAGAGGCTGAATACCGCACTGAGTCAATGCGGTCTTAGGCTCTCTGGTCTCAACACTCTGTCTGATTTTGGATTTTTTTTTTTTTTTCCAAAATCAGACTTGACACCAGAGAGGCTGAATACCGCACTGAGTCAATGCGGTCTTAGCCTCTCTGGTGTCAACACTCTGTCTGATTTTGGATTTTTTTTTTTTTTTTCCAAAATCAGACTTGACACCAGAGAGGCTGAATACCGCACTGAGTCAATGCGGTCTTAGCCTCTCTGGTGTCAACACTCTGTCTGATTTTGGATTTTTTTTTTTTTTTTTCCAAAATCAGACTTGACACCAGAGAGGCTGAATACTGCACTGAGTCAATGCGGTCTTAGCCTCTCTGGTCTCAACACTCTGTCTGATTTTGGATTTTTTTTTTTTTTTTTCCAAAATCAGACTTGACACCAGAGAGGCTGAATACCGCACTGAGTCAATGCGGTCTTAGCCTCTCTGGTGTCAACACTCTGTCTGATTTTGGATTTTTTTTTTTTTTTTTTTCCAAAATCAGACTTGACACCAGAGAGGCTGAATACCGCACTGAGTCAATGCGGTCTTAGCCTCTCTGGTGTCAACACTCTGTCTGATTTTGGATTTTTTTTTTTTTTTTCCAAAATCAGACTTGACACCAGAGAGGCTGAATACCGCACTGAGTCAATGCGGTCTTAGCCTCTCTGGTGTCAACACTCTGTCTGATTTTGGATTTTTTTTTTTTTTTTTCCAAAATCAGACTTGACACCAGAGAGGCTGAATACTGCACTGAGTCAATGCGGTCTTAGCCTCTCTGGTCTCAACACTCTGTCTGATTTTGGATTTTTTTTTTTTTTTTTTCCAAAATCAGACTTGACACCAGAGAGGCTGAATACCGCACTGAGTCAATGCGGTCTTAGCCTCTCTGGTGTCAACACTCTGTCTGATTTTGGATTTTTTTTTTTTTTTTTCCAAAATCAGACTTGACACCAGAGAGGCTGAATACCGCACTGAGTCAATGCGGTCTTAGCCTCTCTGGTCTCAACACTCTGTCTGATTTTGGATTTTTTTTTTTTTTTTTCCAAAATCAGACTTGACACCAGAGAGGCTGAATACCGCACTGAGTCAATGCGGTCTTAGCCTCTCTGGTCTCAACACTCTGTCTGATTTTGGATTTTTTTTTTTTTTTTCCAAAATCAGACTTGACACCAGAGAGGCTGAATACCGCACTGAGTCAATGCGGTCTTAGCCTCTCTGGTGTCAACACTCTGTCTGATTTTGGATTTTTTTTTTTTTTTTTTCCAAAATCAGACTTGACACCAGAGAGGCTGAATACCGCACTGAGTCAATGCGGTCTTAGCCTCTCTGGTCTCAACACTCTGTCTGATTTTGGATTTTTTTTTTTTTTTCCAAAATCAGACTTGACACCAGAGAGGCTGAATACCGCACTGAGTCAATGCGGTCTTAGCCTCTCTGGTGTCAACACTCTGTCTGATTTTGGATTTTTTTTTTTTTTTTCCAAAATCAGACTTGACACCAGAGAGGCTGAATACCGCACTGAGTCAATGCGGTCTTAGCCTCTCTGGTGTCAACACTCTGTCTGATTTTGGATTTTTTTTTTTTTTTTCCAAAATCAGACTTGACACCAGAGAGGCTGAATACCGCACTGAGTCAATGCGGTTTTAGCCTCTCTGGTGTCAACACTCTGTCTGATTTTGGATTTTTTTTTTTTTTTTCCAAAATCAGACTTGACACCAGAGAGGCTGAATACTGCACTGAGTCAATGCGGTCTTAGCCTCTCTGGTCTCAACACTCTGTCTGATTTTGGATTTTTTTTTTTTTTTTCCAAAATCAGACTTGACACCAGAGAGGCTGAATACCGCACTGAGTCAATGCGGTCTTAGCCTCTCTGGTCTCAACACTCTGTCTGATTTTGGATTTTTTTTTTTTTTTTTCCAAAATCAGACTTGACACCAGAGAGGCTGAATACCGCACTGAGTCAATGCGGTCTTAGCCTCTCTGGTCTCAACACTCTGTCTGATTTTGGATTTTTTTTTTTTTTTTCCAAAATCAGACTTGACACCAGAGAGGCTGAATACCGCACTGAGTCAATGCGGTCTTAGCCTCTCTGGTGTCAACACTCTGTCTGATTTTGGATTTTTTTTTTTTTTTTCCAAAATCAGACTTGACACCAGAGAGGCTGAATACCTGCACTGAGTCAATGCGGTCTTAGCCTCTCTGGTCTCAACACTCTGTCTGATTTTGGATTTTTTTTTTTTTTTTCCAAAATCAGACTTGACACCAGAGAGGCTGAATACCGCACTGAGTCAATGCGGTCTTAGCCTCTCTGGTCTCAACACTCTGTCTGATTTTGGATTTTTTTTTTTTTTTTTTCCAAAATCAGACTTGACACCAGAGAGGCTGAATACCGCACTGAGTCAATGCGGTCTTAGCCTCTCTGGTCTCAACACTCTGTCTGATTTTGGATTTTTTTTTTTTTTTTCCAAAATCAGACTTGACACCAGAGAGGCTGAATACCGCACTGAGTCAATGCGGTCTTAGCCTCTCTGGTCTCAACACTCTGTCTGATTTTGGATTTTTTTTTTTTTTTTCCAAAATCAGACTTGACACCAGAGAGGCTGAATACCGCACTGAGTCAATGCGGTCTTAGCCTCTCTGGTGTCAACACTCTGTCTGATTTTGGATTTTTTTTTTTTTTTTTCCAAAATCAGACTTGACACCAGAGAGGCTGAATACTGCACTGAGTCAATGCGGTCTTAGCCTCTCTGGTCTCAACACTCTGTCTGATTTTGGATTTTTTTTTTTTTTTTCCAAAATCAGACTTGACACCAGAGAGGCTGAATACCGCACTGAGTCAATGCGGTCTTAGCCTCTCTGGTGTCAACACTCTGTCTGATTTTGGATTTTTTTTTTTTTTTTTCCAAAATCAGACTTGACACCAGAGATGCTGAATACCGCACTGAGTCAATGCGGTCTTAGGCTCTCTGGTCTCAACACTCTGTCTGATTTTGGATTTTTTTTTTTTTTTCCAAAATCAGACTTGACACCAGAGAGGCTGAATACCGCACTGAGTCAATGCGGTCTTAGCCTCTCTGGTGTCAACACTCTGTCTGATTTTGGATTTTTTTTTTTTTTTTTCCAAAATCAGACTTGACACCAGAGAGGCTGAATACCGCACTGAGTCAATGCGGTCTTAGCCTCTCTGGTGTCAACACTCTGTCTGATTTTGGATTTTTTTTTTTTTTTTCCAAAATCAGACTTGACACCAGAGAGGCTGAATACCGCACTGAGTCAATGCGGTCTTAGCCTCTCTGGTGTCAACACTCTGTCTGATTTTGGATTTTTTTTTTTTTTTTTCCAAAATCAGACTTGACACCAGAGAGGCTGAATACTGCACTGAGTCAATGCGGTCTTAGCCTCTCTGGTCTCAACACTCTGTCTGATTTTGGATTTTTTTTTTTTTTTTCCAAAATCAGACTTGACACCAGAGAGGCTGAATACCGCACTGAGTCAATGCGGTCTTAGCCTCTCTGGTCTCAACACTCTGTCTGATTTTGGATTTTTTTTTTTTTTTCCAAAATCAGACTTGACACCAGAGAGGCTGAATACCGCACTGAGTCAATGCGGTCTTAGCCTCTCTGGTCTCAACACTCTGTCTGATTTTGGATTTTTTTTTTTTTTTTCCAAAATCAGACTTGACACCAGAGAGGCTGAATACCGCACTGAGTCAATGCGGTCTTAGCCTCTCTGGTCTCAACACTCTGTCTGATTTTGGATTTTTTTTTTTTTTTTCCAAAATCAGACTTGACACCAGAGAGGCTGAATACCGCACTGAGTCAATGCGGTCTTAGCCTCTCTGGTGTCAACACTCTGTCTGATTTTGGATTTTTTTTTTTTTTTTCCAAAATCAGACTTGACACCAGAGAGGCTGAATACTGCACTGAGTCAATGCGGTCTTAGCCTCTCTGGTCTCAACACTCTGTCTGATTTTGGATTTTTTTTTTTTTTTTCCAAAATCAGACTTGACACCAGAGAGGCTGAATACCGCACTGAGTCAATGCGGTCTTAGCCTCTCTGGTGTCAACACTCTGTCTGATTTTGGATTTTTTTTTTTTTTTTCCAAAATCAGACTTGACACCAGAGAGGCTGAATACTGCACTGAGTCAATGCGGTCTTAGCCTCTCTGGTCTCAACACTCTGTCTGATTTTGGATTTTTTTTTTTTTTTCCAAAATCAGACTTGACACCAGAGAGGCTGAATACCGCACTGAGTCAATGCGGTCTTAGCCTCTCTGGTCTCAACACTCTGTCTGATTTTGGATTTTTTTTTTTTTTTTTCCAAAATCAGACTTGACACCAGAGAGGCTGAATACCGCACTGAGTCAATGCGGTCTTAGCCTCTCTGGTCTCAACACTCTGTCTGATTTTGGATTTTTTTTTTTTTTTTCCAAAATCAGACTTGACACCAGAGAGGCTGAATACCGCACTGAGTCAATGCGGTCTTAGCCTCTCTGGTCTCAACACTCTGTCTGATTTTGGATTTTTTTTTTTTTTTTCCAAAATCAGACTTGACACCAGAGAGGCTGAATAC
Organism: Poromitra crassiceps; assembly: GCF_964638095.1. Taxonomy (NCBI): domain Eukaryota; kingdom Metazoa; phylum Chordata; class Actinopteri; order Beryciformes; family Melamphaidae; genus Poromitra; species Poromitra crassiceps. Next base: position 20,057 of record NW_028150880.1, on the reverse strand, counting down.
CGCACTGAGTCAATGCGGTCTTAGCCTCTCTGGTGTCAACACTCTGTCTGATTTTGGATTTTTTTTTTTTTTTTCCAAAATCAGACTTGACACCAGAGAGGCTGAATACTGCACTGAGTCAATGCGGTCTTAGCCTCTCTGGTCTCAACACTCTGTCTGATTTTGGATTTTTTTTTTTTTTTTTTCCAAAATCAGACTTGACACCAGAGAGGCTGAATACCGCACTGAGTCAATGCGGTCTTAGCCTCTCTGGTCTCAACACTCTGTCTGATTTTGGATTTTTTTTTTTTTTTTTCCAAAATCAGACTTGACACCAGAGAGGCTGAATACCGCACTGAGTCAATGCGGTCTTAGGCTCTCTGGTCTCAACACTCTGTCTGATTTTGGATTTTTTTTTTTTTTTCCAAAATCAGACTTGACACCAGAGAGGCTGAATACCGCACTGAGTCAATGCGGTCTTAGCCTCTCTGGTGTCAACACTCTGTCTGATTTTGGATTTTTTTTTTTTTTTTTCCAAAATCAGACTTGACACCAGAGAGGCTGAATACCGCACTGAGTCAATGCGGTCTTAGCCTCTCTGGTCTCAACACTCTGTCTGATTTTGGATTTTTTTTTTTTTTTTCCAAAATCAGACTTGACACCAGAGAGGCTGAATACCGCACTGAGTCAATGCGGTCTTAGCCTCTCTGGTGTCAACACTCTGTCTGATTTTGGATTTTTTTTTTTTTTTTTTCCAAAATCAGACTTGACACCAGAGAGGCTGAATACCGCACTGAGTCAATGCGGTCTTAGCCTCTCTGGTGTCAACACTCTGTCTGATTTTGGATTTTTTTTTTTTTTTTTCCAAAATCAGACTTGACACCAGAGAGGCTGAATACCGCACTGAGTCAATGCGGTCTTAGCCTCTCTGGTGTCAACACTCTGTCTGATTTTGGATTTTTTTTTTTTTTTTCCAAAATCAGACTTGACACCAGAGAGGCTGAATACTGCACTGAGTCAATGCGGTCTTAGCCTCTCTGGTCTCAACACTCTGTCTGATTTTGGATTTTTTTTTTTTTTTTCCAAAATCAGACTTGACACCAGAGAGGCTGAATACCGCACTGAGTCAATGCGGTCTTAGCCTCTCTGGTGTCAACACTCTGTCTGATTTTGGATTTTTTTTTTTTTTTTCCAAAATCAGACTTGACACCAGAGAGGCTGAATACCGCACTGAGTCAATGCGGTCTTAGCCTCTCTGGTCTCAACACTCTGTCTGATTTTGGATTTTTTTTTTTTTTTTCCAAAATCAGACTTGACACCAGAGAGGCTGAATACCGCACTGAGTCAATGCGGTCTTAGCCTCTCTGGTCTCAACACTCTGTCTGATTTTGGATTTTTTTTTTTTTTTTCCAAAATCAGACTTGACACCAGAGAGGCTGAATACCGAACTGAGTCAATGCGGTCTTAGCCTCTCTGGTGTCAACACTCTGTCTGATTTTGGATTTTTTTTTTTTTTTTTCCAAAATCAGACTTGACACCAGAGAGGCTGAATACCGCACTGAGTCAATGCGGTCTTAGCCTCTCTGGTGTCAACACTCTGTCTGATTTTGGATTTTTTTTTTTTTTTTCCAAAATCAGACTTGACACCAGAGAGGCTGAATACTGCACTGAGTCAATGCGGTCTTAGCCTCTCTGGTCTCAACACTCTGTCTGATTTTGGATTTTTTTTTTTTTTTTCCAAAATCAGACTTGACACCAGAGAGGCTGAATACCGCACTGAGTCAATGCGGTCTTAGCCTCTCTGGTGTCAACACTCTGTCTGATTTTGGATTTTTTTTTTTTTTTTCCAAAATCAGACTTGACACCAGAGAGGCTGAATACCGCACTGAGTCAATGCGGTCTTAGCCTCTCTGGTCTCAACACTCTGTCTGATTTTGGATTTTTTTTTTTTTTTCCAAAATCAGACTTGACACCAGAGAGGCTGAATACCGCACTGAGTCAATGCGGTCTTAGCCTCTCTGGTCTCAACACTCTGTCTGATTTTGGATTTTTTTTTTTTTTTTCCAAAATCAGACTTGACACCAGAGAGGCTGAATACCGAACTGAGTCAATGCGGTCTTAGCCTCTCTGGTGTCAACACTCTGTCTGATTTTGGATTTTTTTTTTTTTTTTTCCAAAATCAGACTTGACACCAGAGAGGCTGAATACCGCACTGAGTCAATGCGGTCTTAGGCTCTCTGGTCTCAACACTCTGTCTGATTTTGGATTTTTTTTTTTTTTTCCAAAATCAGACTTGACACCAGAGAGGCTGAATACCGCACTGAGTCAATGCGGTCTTAGCCTCTCTGGTGTCAACACTCTGTCTGATTTTGGATTTATTTTTATTTTTTTCCAAAATCAGACTTGACACCAGAGAGGCTGAATACCGCACTGAGTCAATGCGGTCTTAGCCTCTCTGGTGTCAACACTCTGTCTGATTTTGGATTTTTTTTTTTTTTTTCCAAAATCAGACTTGACACCAGAGAGGCTGAATACCGCACTGAGTCAATGCGGTCTTAGCCTCTCTGGTGTCAACACTCTGTCTGATTTTGGATTTTTTTTTTTTTTTTCCAAAATCAGACTTGACACCAGAGAGGCTGAATACTGCACTGAGTCAATGCGGTCTTAGCCTCTCTGGTCTCAACACTCTGTCTGATTTTGGATTTTTTTTTTTTTTTTCCAAAATCAGACTTGACACCAGAGAGGCTGAATACCGCACTGAGTCAATGCGGTCTTAGCCTCTCTGGTCTCAACACTCTGTCTGATTTTGGATTTTTTTTTTTTTTTTCCAAAATCAGACTTGACACCAGAGAGGCTGAATACCGCACTGAGTCAATGCGGTCTTAGCCTCTCTGGTGTCAACACTCTGTCTGATTTTGGATTTTTTTTTTTTTTTTCCAAAATCAGACTTGACACCAGAGAGGCTGAATACCGCACTGAGTCAATGCGGTCTTAGCCTCTCTGGTCTCAACACTCTGTCTGATTTTGGATTTTTTTTTTTTTTCCAAAATCAGACTTGACACCAGAGAGGCTGAATACCGCACTGAGTCAATGCGGTCTTAGCCTCTCTGGTCTCAACACTCTGTCTGATTTTGGATTTTTTTTTTTTTTTTCCAAAATCAGACTTGACACCAGAGAGGCTGAATACCGAACTGAGTCAATGCGGTCTTAGCCTCTCTGGTGTCAACACTCTGTCTGATTTTGGATTTTTTTTTTTTTTTTTCCAAAATCAGACTTGACACCAGAGAGGCTGAATACCGCACTGAGTCAATGCGGTCTTAGGCTCTCTGGTCTCAACACTCTGTCTGATTTTGGATTTTTTTTTTTTTTTCCAAAATCAGACTTGACACCAGAGAGGCTGAATACCGCACTGAGTCAATGCGGTCTTAGCCTCTCTGGTGTCAACACTCTCTCTGATTTTGGATTTTTTTTTTTTTTTCCAAAATCAGACTTGACACCAGAGAGGCTGAATACCGCACTGAGTCAATGCGGTCTTAGCCTCTCTGGTCTCAACACTCTGTCTGATTTTGGATTTTTTTTTTTTTTTCCAAAATCAGACTTGACACCAGAGAGGCTGAATACCGCACTGAGTCAATGCGGTCTTAGCCTCTCTGGTCTCAACACTCTGTCTGATTTTGGATTTTTTTTTTTTTTTTCCAAAATCAGACTTGACACCAGAGAGGCTGAATACCGAACTGAGTCAATGCGGTCTTAGCCTCTCTGGTGTCAACACTCTGTCTGATTTTGGATTTTTTTTTTTTTTTTTTCAAAATCAGACTTGACACCAGAGAGGCTGAATACCGCACTGAGTCAATGCGGTCTTAGGCTCTCTGGTCTCAACACTCTGTCTGATTTTAGATTTTTTTTTTTTTTTCCAAAATCAGACTTGACACCAGAGAGGCTGAATACCGCACTGAGTCAATGCGGTCTTAGCCTCTCTGGTGTCAACACTCTGTCTGATTTTGGATTTATTTTATTTTTTTTCCAAAATCAGACTTGACACCAGAGAGGCTGAATACCGCACTGAGTCAATGCGGTCTTAGCCTCTCTGGTGTCAACACTCTGTCTGATTTTGGATTTTTTTTTTTTTTTTCCAAAATCAGACTTGACACCAGAGAGGCTGAATACCGAACTGAGTCAATGCGGTCTTAGCCTCTCTGGTGTCAACACTCTGTCTGATTTTGGATTTTTTTTTTTTTTTTTCCAAAATCAGACTTGACACCAGAGAGGCTGAATACCGCACTGAGTCAATGCGGTCTTAGGCTCTCTGGTCTCAACACTCTGTCTGATTTTGGATTTTTTTTTTTTTTTCCAAAATCAGACTTGACACCAGAGAGGCTGAATACCGCACTGAGTCAATGCGGTCTTAGCCTCTCTGGTGTCAACACTCTCTCTGATTTTGGATTTTTTTTTTTTTTTCCAAAATCAGACTTGACACCAGAGAGGCTGAATACCGCACTGAGTCAATGCGGTCTTAGCCTCTCTGGTCTCAACACTCTGTCTGATTTTGGATTTTTTTTTTTTTTTCCAAAATCAGACTTGACACCAGAGAGGCTGAATACCGCACTGAGTCAATGCGGTCTTAGCCTCTCTGGTCTCAACACTCTGTCTGATTTTGGATTTTTTTTTTTTTTTTCCAAAATCAGACTTGACACCAGAGAGGCTGAATACCGAACTGAGTCAATGCGGTCTTAGCCTCTCTGGTGTCAACACTCTGTCTGATTTTGGATTTTTTTTTTTTTTTTTTCAAAATCAGACTTGACACCAGAGAGGCTGAATACCGCACTGAGTCAATGCGGTCTTAGGCTCTCTGGTCTCAACACTCTGTCTGATTTTAGATTTTTTTTTTTTTTTCCAAAATCAGACTTGACACCAGAGAGGCTGAATACCGCACTGAGTCAATGCGGTCTTAGCCTCTCTGGTGTCAACACTCTGTCTGATTTTGGATTTATTTTATTTTTTTTCCAAAATCAGACTTGACACCAGAGAGGCTGAATACCGCACTGAGTCAATGCGGTCTTAGCCTCTCTGGTGTCAACACTCTGTCTGATTTTGGATTTTTTTTTTTTTTTTCCAAAATCAGACTTGACACCAGAGAGGCTGAATACCGCACTGAGTCAATGCGGTCTTAGCCTCTCTGGTCTCAACACTCTGTCTGATTTTGGATTTTTTTTTTTTTTTCCAAAATCAGACTTGACACCAGAGATGCCGAATACCGCACTGAGTCAATGCGGTCTTAGCCTCTCTGGTGTCAACACTCTGTCTGATTTTGGATTTTTTTTTTTTTTTTCCAAAATCAGACTTGACACCAGAGAGGCTGAATACCGCACTGAGTCAATGCGGTCTTAGCCTCTCTGGTCTCAACACTCTGTCTGATTTTGGATTATTTATTTTTTTTCCAAAATCAGACTTGACACCAGAGAGGCTGAATACCGCACTGAGTCAATGCGGTCTTAGCCTCTCTGGTGTCAACACTCTGTCTGATTTTGGATTTTTTTTTTTTTTTTCCAAAATCAGACTTGACACCAGAGAGGCTGAATACCGCACTGAGTCAATGCGGTCTTAGCCTCTCTGGTGTCAACACTCTGTCTGATTTTGGATTTTTTTTTTTTTTTTTTCCAAAATCAGACTTGACACCAGAGACCCTTACGAAAAAGTCACATGTGGAAATCACATGTGATTTTGAAATATGTGGTTTTTGGACACACGTTTCGTGTGACTCAACCACATGTTTTAATATCACATGTGGATGTTCACATGTCAAGCCACATGTGGAAGTCACATGTGATTTTGAAATGCCACATGTGATTGACATGTGGTTTTAATTGTGTGGAATTGTGTGGAAAATCACATGTGATTATGGAATATATGTGGTTTTTGGACACATGTTTCGTGTGATTCAGACCACATGTGATTGACATGTGGTTTTAATATCACATGTGGGAATATTCACATGTGGATACTCACATGTGGAAAATCACATGTGATTTTGGAATATATGTGGTTTTTGGACACATGTTTTGTGTGATTCAGACCACATGTGATTGACATGTGGTTTTAATATCACATGTGGATATTCACATGTGGGAAATCACATGTGATTCTGGAATATATGTGGTTTTTGGACACATGTTTCGTGTGATTAAGACCACATGTGATCGACATGTGGTTTTAATATCACATGTGGGAATATTCACATGTGGATATCCACATGTGACCTTGAACCACATGTGGTTTTAGGACACGTGGTTTTGTTATTCCCTCCACATGTGAATATTCCCACATGATATTAAAACCAAATGTGATTCAATATGTTGTGGACCACATGTGGTTTTGGCACACGTTTTGGTTTTTCACATGTGATTCAACATGTGGTTGAAATGTGTAATTTCCATGTCCAACAACCACATGTGGTTCAAGATCACATGTGGGAATATTCACATGTGGTTGAAACACATGAACCTTCCAACATGATCTTGAACCACATGTGATTGTTGGGACATGTGTTACATGCCAATTGGAATAACATGTGAAAAACCAAAACACATTTCTCCAAAACCACATGTGGAAAACATAGAATCACACATGGTTTCAACATTACATGTGGGAATATTCCCATGTGGATGGAATAACATGAACAACAAATTCACATGTCCTAAGATCACATGTGGGAACATTCACATGTATTAGTAGACAACCACATGTGAATGATCCCTTCTTTGACACATTTTCCACATAATTTCAGATTACATACAATTTGACACATACCAGTAGGTTATTTGCAACACACAACACATGTACAAGAATAAAATTATCTTATTTATTAACAAAACTTCACCTTTTCATAACTGCATTTATCATACATCTCTAGAAAAGGGAGTGATTGACAGATCGCATGTACAGTGATCACGGAACAATTGCAGGTGAAGCTGCAGCTCTGATGGATGAAAAATAAAGATGGCAACAGCCACCACTTCAACTCCAAACGGGAGACCAAAATCAAAGGGAGTGATTGACAGATTGCATGTACATGTACAGTGATCATGGAACAATTGCAGGTGAAGCTGCAGCTCTGATGGATGAAAAATAAAGATGGCAACAGCCACTTTTTGGGGAGTTTAGCTCGATTGCCATTTTGTCCCCACTTACCCTAAATATACACTGTCTTTACGGTCACTCTCGATGCAGTATGGAGAGAGGGGTCATATTTAGCGATACAACAGTGGAGGCGGCACTACCGTTCAAAGGCAACAAAACACAGCGCCTAAAGCTCTATGCACATGTGTACATGTTGTGACTAGTTTATTCACCATGCTATGAAATAAGAATCCATAGTTGCATGAAACATTATTTCCATAGTAAATCCATACCGGGTCACTTCCTTGTTTGTCTGTGGACAGCGCTTCCACGCATGCGTTATTTGCACATGCGCTGTACACCCGGCAGCGATGTTTACTAAATATTTATTTACCTAAAAAAATTGTTTTTCTGCATTTTGGATTAGTACCCGAGTCACAAGATGTACATAGAGCTTTTTGGCACTTTGTTTTGTTGCCTTTGAACGGCAGTACCGTTCTATCGCTAAATATGACCCCTCTCTCCATACTGCATCGAGAGTGACTGTAAAGACAGTGTATATTGGGGGGATATGGCAATCGAGCTAAACTCCCCAAAAAGTGGCCTATCCCTTTGTAATAACTATGCTAGGGTGTCATGTGAGCTTCTTGTGAGCCTTCAGAACTTGGGGCTGTCATGTCCCTTTCAGGGACAGCTTCCTGTGAGACTTCAGAACTTGGGGGTGTCATGTCCCTTTCAGGAACACCTTCTCTGCCGCTGACAAGTCTTCTGATCTTGTTGGTTCCCCTGTGAAAATTTAAATATCATTAGAATAGCCCCGTGAAAATTTTAATATCATTAGAATAATCAAGGCAATTTCACAAACATACTGGGGTATTACAACCAAAACTAGGCAAACCTAGTGTAGTCCGGCTGTGAACTGAAACATTTGATTCAGGACTTTATATTCACAAATGGTCCCATAACTTACACAAAATCTATGATGCATAGAGCAACATTCTCAGAATTTTGGGCAACACCCTATGCCCTAAAACAGATGCTGTAAAATGTGCCATGGATAATGGATGGAGATGCAATAAATCCAACAGAAAATGCTACAACAGAATCTGTGCCCCTACGCCCCGACTACAATTACAGCTCTATTATGAAACGAATACAACCCTAACACTGCAGGGGAAAAAAGAGCGATACAGGCAGAGAGATACACCAGATATCAGACCAGAACACTAATTGAGCACAGATCGGCTCTTCTCCTTTCAGAGAGAGCCTGGAGATGCAAGGTTAGCCTTCTTCTAATGGCTTTTCGGCAGAGAGGATGATGCCTTGTGGCACATCCCCTCCACCCCTTCATGCTCAGAACGCCCACGAGTTTAGCCTCAGGCAGGAAAATGTTTATCACATCACTGATGACATCACAATCGTGACAGACACCGCCAATTTTAATTAAGATATATCAATATAATATAAGCATGAATTAAGGTCAGGTTACATTCTATACGTTTTACACCCACTTTCAGTGATAGAGAAAACTAGAGAAACTTACTGTTCTTTGTCGCACTGCCTCACATCCTTCAACTTCTGGGCCATGCACTGTCTGATTAGAACCTCACTGGTGTTTGGGAACACAGCTTGCACTTGGTCTGTTGGAACAACAACAAAATACAAATTTACTTCAAGGTAAATTAAATTAAATAACTTAAGTTAACAAACAAAACAAAACAAAAAGACAGACCTCTTGACCAGAATATTTATTTTACACTATATTTTAGGCACTGTGTTTTGTTGACTTTGAGCCACGATCCGCTTGGTCCTGTTTTAGTGCTGTCCATTTAACTACTGCACACCCTCACCCTACAAACTGCACGGACAGTTGCTGTGAAGACGTGTATATCGATGTTTATTGGGGGCGATATGGAAAATTCGCTAAACTCCCCAAAAAGTGGCCTATCCATTTAAGTTTTTCAACTTATATCATCAAATGATGGTACTAACATGCATTGTCTGTGATCAGATTGCAATCCGATAGTGTGCTTGAAAACATTAGCATACCGTTGTTGCAGAGAGATCACGGGTCCCAGGCTGCTCCGCCGTTTCATGGGGAAGGGGTGGGGTGGTGCTGGTGGAGGCAGCAGTGGCTTCAGGAGACGACAGGAGAGACAGAGGCAGAGGGAAAGACAGTAGAGAGGCAGAGAAGGAGACAGGGATAGAGGTCATTATCACCTGACACTAACATGCATTTTTTTCTGAGATCAGACTGCAGCGCATCAGAGTCAAAGTAGCAAAAAATAAATATAAAAAAATATAAAAAATAAATAGATAAATGTATTTATTCCAAATCTATTTTTTTGACTAAATAATATTATATAGTATTTGTGTATTTAAATTAATATCCTTGCTTCTTTGTATACCACTATGCTGAGAACATCTGCACTATATTTGCAGAGCCTATTTGAATGTTGTTGTTTTTTAGTCACATTTGCAGGGTTCTCATACCTCCTAAAAATCAAATTCAAAGACTTTGCAAGGAATTTCCAGACCCAATTCTCTTAAATTTGAGGGCCGGGCAGAACTTTCAAAATAATGTAATGAGAACCATGTGCTGATTTTGTAAGGACTAAATAAGGACCCTACCGTTGTTGGGAGAGGGGACAGGGTCCCAGTCCGCTCCGGCACTTCGTGTGTGGGTGGGGTGGCAGTGGCTTCAGGAGACGACGGGAGACACAGGCAGAGAGAGAGAGAGGAAAGAGAGACACAGAGGAGAGAGAGAGGCAGAGACAGGGATAGAGGCCATTGACGCCTGGCGTATTTTCTGTGATCAGATTGCAATCGGATAGTGCTTGACCACATTAACCTGATTTAATTTACACCTGGTAATAATGTATCTCCAGTGTTCACATTGAAATCAGGTAAGCTCCATAGCATAGAGCAGTAGAAAAACTGCAGTGACTGTTGTTGTATGTGGATTGAGAGGATGCATTGCATGTACACTTGTGTTCAATGTGGTCACAATTAGAGATGCAACGGTATGAGTTTTTGATATTGGTATGATAACCTTGGACAAAAATACCACGGTTTCACGGTATTGCGGACCTTTATGTGTTATTGTGAAATCTGGCAACAAAAAAATAGCCTACATGTAGCGCTTTCGTCGTATCCACTAGCCTGAGATACAGCGCTCCAGATCCTTTTAACTTTAAATAGTCCTATTTGTATGCTATACCATGTTAATTTATATGAAATAACTCTTAATGTAGGGTATGAGAGTGTAACTGTGATTTTAAACCGTTATATGTATTTATTTATTGCACCCAAACCTAGAGCAGCAATTACTTATAATCCCTTATTTACTTTGAAAATTGGTGTATTACCCTTTAAACTCACAATGGCCTAATATTACTTTATCCGTTTTGTTTCCCAGGTACTGGATTCCCTCAGGTAAGTCAAACACTTAGAATATCAAGACAGTAATCATAAATCCACACAACTCAGGTAAGTATGAAAATAGAATGGGATTTAGTTATAAAACAAATAAAACAATTATCACAGTTAACATAAATTCACTTTTCCTTCAAGTATGCGTTTTCTTTTACAGGAAAATATACCTTTTTGTTTGTGACACAAGCCAGGTAAGTATTATTAAATAACCAAACAGCTATACCAACCAGACAAACATCATTTCACTAATGAATGTTATCAAACTCTGAAATCAGCAATTCAAATATCAAAATAATATCCCAGTCAATAACCTTATTTTTATACAATGCACATGAAATGTAAACCCCTTTGCTTTACCTCTGGTATTATATAATATAAATTGTGGGCCCACCTTTAAATGCCAATACCTCTAGCTAAGCCGGCACACCTAACTAACCCCAGTTGCAGGCCTGTTTCGAAGCTTGGGATCGGTGTGGCCTCAAACCAAATGGCCCCTTCACTCCAAGGGGAGCTTTAAAATCAAGTGTGAGGTACCTCTTTAGCAAGCAAGATGAACGCGTTTATCGTACTGTCATCATCAGCACGGATGCATGTCTGGACAGGCAGCGCAGCAACAGCAGTTGTGATCCACGGGAAGGAGAAACGGAATGGCCGGGGCTAGCAGCTCCAAGCCCAGGCGGAGATTTTCCTCTGTTGTCTCCCGTCCGAAACAGTAGAGATCGCCGGTGGATACTTAGCCTTAGCTTCACGAGGTCTTACTGGCCTGGCAAGACACCAGCTATCGCTAGCCACTTGTGGGCTAAAACTATGACACGCTCTGCACAGTTACTGTTTAGCTCTGCTAACGAACATCACCGTTAGCCGTCCACCAAGTGATTCTGTCCAGCGTCCAGTCCTCTTCAGCGCTCGCAAAGCACCTCTTTACCAATGTCCTCGGGTTGACAACTTGGCAACCGACACGCTGTTAGTTTAACGCGAGTTAAAACTAGTAAACGTCTAGAAATCAAATTCGGGTTTCTCCAACCTCCTCTTGCAGCGACTGACTGCTTGCCTGTTCCAAAACACACTGGCCGCTTCCCCAGCTCAAACCCGCCCCTGCTCCACTCACAACCAATCACAACGTTAGACAGGTGATGTCCCCCTTTATGGACCAATGGGAAACAGAATACAACGTAGGTGAACGTGAAACAAGGTAGGCTGTCTCAACATGTGCTGACACAACATGTACGTTGTGAACAACAATGCTGGTTACAGATTGTTTTTAAAGTGACAGGACCAGTTAAGATTACAGGAATGAAATTGACAGTTTGATACAGCCTAATTCTACAATCACTGTACATCTATACACATTTTAAATGGGGATATTTACTTTTAGTTTTATATTTAATTCAAATGCTTTTAGTCAGGGAGTATGGGGAAATATTTAATTCTATTGCTTTTAATTCTGGGAATATAACCACCAGGGGTTACATACATAAAAAAAAATTGCGGTTGAACCAAATGCATTTTATTTTATTTTATCTAATTAACTCATGTAAAATTAAAACACACATGCTTATCTTTTGTCAAATCGGATTGGACACTGGACATAAATGATTGTTTCAATGTTAATGCGCACACACACACACACACACACACACACACACACACACACACACACACACACACACACACACACACACGTATTCGTATCCAAAAGTACTATAGGGCAAATATTAGAGATCCAGATATTTTTGAAGAAAGTTGCTGTACAGCACAGTCTATGATAGAACAGACACTGGATGCTTGTGTGTATCCATCCTCACTCTGTCTTGGGGACGTTTAGCCTACACCCTTACTTTCAAGTGGTCAAGCACTACCCGATTGCAATCTGATCACAGAAAACACATGTTAATGCCAGGTGTAAATGGCCACATAGAGACAGAGGGGGATAGATATGATGGGCACCACTGCTAATTATTTAGCTAAAGCTAGCTACAGCAGGGTTCATACAGACATCACATTACAAGATTACATTTAAAGACTTTCAAGTACTCTTTCAAGCACTTGGTTTGGAAATAGGCTATTTTCAAGGTGCAGTACTTGATCCCCCCTCAAAATCAAAGCACTTCAAGGAACCCTGTTACAGTGAATAAAACAAGTATAGCTACACATTCACTTACACTATAGGCAGCACACTGCATTAGAGGGGATTTAGAACCACAACCCTTATGATATTAACAGAACTTACCACAATGTATCCAGAGGTTGCACTGCAAGAGAAAAGGAAAATTCAATCTTTAGCAAGCTAACTTTTGACAAAGTCAGGCCTTAACAATAAAAGTAACAAACAGCACTTGCCAGATTATGTTTCCACATATTTTCCTTAGCATGGGAAGCTGCCAGCTAGCTCACGTTTTATTTTCTGTGTGCTGGAGGCATTTTCATGGCACAATTGTGTCAAACAATGCACTGTTAGCAGCATGCAATGCAGACCTTAGCTAACGTTGCACTAATAGACTACTGTTGCTCACGGAGGAAGAAAAAAGCATTGTATCTATGAATGGCAGGCTTACTACATGCTGCATAGCTTACGTTAGCTAACAGCTAGCTAACAGCAATTCCCACACAACTAACATTAAGCTAACTAACGCTAGCGAACTGTGATAACAATACCATGACCTCAACCACGAGTGCTCGTCTTATTTCCTTCAAAGCCCTTCAACCAAACCATGTAACGCTAGGTTAAGCTAACGTGATAGCCTAGCTACTTCAAACCAAGTTATTCTGTGCAGCTGGGGCTAGCATGCAGTAAACGTTAGATGCCCTAAACCAAACCATAGCAGTTGTTTTTTAACATTTGGCACGCAATGCAGACAATATATATAACATGCGCCATGTCGCCATCCAGGCGTTGTTGCTCGCTGAGACAAGAAAACTGCATTTTAATACATGACAGGCCTGACATATGCTACGTTAGCTAGCTAGATTACGTTAGCTGTCGTCTGTCTGGCCGAGTTGTTTTAACCTAAAATGAACGGCCAGTTTTGAAGAAAAACGTTACCAGTATGTAAAAATGTTTTGTCCTTACCTCAGACCTCAATGGCTTCACTCAGCACGGGACAGCAGTGCCGTGCGACTGGTGCAACTGCGGAGTGTGTTAAAAAGAATTGGAGGGAAATTAACAGATACTTTTATTCTCCGTTGTCAACACTGCGCATGCGCATGGATGTTTGATCTAATACTAGAGACTTGATGAAAACCACAAATTAAAGACTGATATCCCGCTGCCACTTTACGTTGTATCCGACAATAAAAAATGGTTCAACCATAAATATGAATAAAAAACTTTATATTAGATTATCAAATTATTAATTTTCAGCTATTGGAGTGGATACAATTAAAATTGAATGAAAAGCTGCATGCTTTTGTTTTATCAGTGCACACATTAAATTCTCACATGTGGAAAATGTTATTCACATGTGAATAAAGCATAATCACATGTGCGATTGCACGTTTCACATGTGACTTTGACACATGTAAAATTATCACATGTGGAAAATGTCTTTCACATGTGAATAAATCATAATCACATGTGAGATTGCAAGTTTCACATGTGACATTGACACACATAACATTTTCACATGTGGAAAATGTCATTCACATGTGAATAAATCATAATCACATGTGAGATTGCATGTTTCACATGTGACTTTGACACACATAACATTTTCACATGTGGAAAATGTCTTTCACATGTGAATAAATCATAATCACATGTGAGATTGCATGTTTCACATGTGACTTTGACACACATTAAATTCTCACATGTGGAAAATGTTATTCACATGTGAATAAAGCATAATCACATGTGCGATTGCACGTTTCACATGTGACTTTGACACATGTAAAATTATCACATGTGGAAAATGTCTTTCACATGTGAATAAATCATAATCACATGTGAGATTGCAAGTTTCACATGTGACATTGACACACATAACATTTTCACATGTGGAAAATGTCATTCACATGTGAATAAATCATAATCACATGTGAGATTGCATGTTTCACATGTGACTTTGACACACATAAAATTATCACATGTGGAAAATGTCTTTCACATGTGAATAAATCATAATCACATGTGAGATTGCATGTTTCACATGTGACTTTGACACACATTAAATTCTCACATGTGGACAATGTTATTCACATGTGAATAAATCATAATCACATGTCAGATTGCACGTTTCACATGTGACTTTGACACACGTAAAATTATCACATGTGGAAAATGTCTTTCACATGTGAATAAATCATAATCACATGTGAGATTGCAAGTTTCACATGTGACATTGACACACATAACATTTTCACACGTGGAAAATGTCATTCACATGTGAATAAATCATAATCACATGTGAGATTGCATGTTTCACATGTGACTTTGACACACATAAAATTATCAGATGTGGAAAATGTCTTTCACATGTAAATAAATCATAATCACACGTGAGATTGCATGTGTCACATGTGACTTTGACACACATTCAATTCTCACATGTGGAAAATGTTATTCACATGTGAATAAATCATAATCACATGTGAGATTGCACGTTTCACATGTGACTTTGACACACGTAAAATTATCACATGTGGAAAATGTCTTTCACATGTGAATAAATCATAATCACATGTGAGATTGCAAGTTTCACATGTGACATTGACACACATAACATTTTCACATGTGGAAAATGTCATTCACATGTGAATAAATCATAATCACATGTGAGATTGCATGTTTCACATGTGACTTTGACACACATTAAATTCTCACATGTGGAAAATGTTATTCACATGTGAATAAATCATAATCACATGTGAGATTGCACGTTTCACATGTGACTTTGACACACATAAAATTATCACATGTGGAAAATGTCTTTCACATGTGAATAAATCATAATCACATGTGAGATTGCAAGTTTCACATGTGACTTTGACACACATTATACTTTCACATGTGAACGTTTTTATTTCACATGTGAATAAAGCATAATCACATGTGAGATTGCAGGTTTCACATGTGACTTTGACACACATTATATTTTCACATGTGGAATATTTCATTTCACATGTGAGATTGCACGTTTCACATGTGAAAGTGAGTTTTCACATGTGAAATGGAAGATTTCACATGTGAATTACATGTGACTTTTTCGTAAGGGGAGGCTGAATACCGAACTGAGTCAATGCGGTCTTAGCCTCTCTGGTGTCAACACTCTGTCTGATTTTGGATTTTTTTTTTTTTTTTTCCAAAATCAGACTTGACACCAGAGAGGCTGAATACCGCACTGAGTCAATGCGGTCTTAGCCTCTCTGGTCTCAACACTCTGTCTGATTTTGGATTTTTTTTTTTTTTTTCCAAAATCAGACTTGACACCAGAGAGGCTGAATACCGCACTGAGTCAATGCGGTCTTAGCCTCTCTGGTGTCAACACTCTGTCTGATTTTGGATTTTTTTTTTTTTTTTCCAAAATCAGACTTGACACCAGATAGGCTGAATACTGCACTGAGTCAATGCGGTCTTAGCCTCTCTGGTCTCAACACTCTGTCTGATTTTGGATTTTTTTTTTTTTTTCCAAAATCAGACTTGACACCAGAGAGGCTGAATACCGCACTGAGTCAATGCGGTCTTAGCCTCTCTGGTCTCAACACTCTGTCTGATTTTGGATTTTTTTTTTTTTTTTCCAAAATCAGACTTGACACCAGAGAGGCTGAATACCGCACTGAGTCAATGCGGTCTTAGCCTCTCTGGTGTCAACACTCTGTCTGATTTTGGATTTTTTTTTTTTTTTTCCAAAATCAGACTTGACACCAGAGAGGCTGAATACCGCACTGAGTCAATGCGGTCTTAGCCTCTCTGGTCTCAACACTCTGTCTGATTTTGGATTTTTTTTTTTTTTCCAAAATCAGACTTGACACCAGAGAGGCTGAATACCGCACTGAGTCAATGCGGTCTTAGCCTCTCTGGTCTCAACACTCTGTCTGATTTTGGATTTTTTTTTTTTTTTTCCAAAATCAGACTTGACACCAGAGAGGCTGAATACCGAACTGAGTCAATGCGGTCTTAGCCTCTCTGGTGTCAACACTCTGTCTGATTTTGGATTTTTTTTTTTTTTTTTCCAAAATCAGACTTGACACCAGAGAGGCTGAATACCGCACTGAGTCAATGCGGTCTTAGGCTCTCTGGTCTCAACACTCTGTCTGATTTTGGATTTTTTTTTTTTTTTCCAAAATCAGACTTGACACCAGAGAGGCTGAATACCGCACTGAGTCAATGCGGTCTTAGCCTCTCTGGTGTCAACACTCTGTCTGATTTTGGATTTTTTTTTTTTTTTCCAAAATCAGACTTGACACCAGAGAGGCTGAATACCGCACTGAGTCAATGCGGTCTTAGCCTCTCTGGTCTCAACACTCTGTCTGATTTTGGATTTTTTTTTTTTTTTTCCAAAATCAGACTTGACACCAGAGAGGCTGAATACCGCACTGAGTCAATGCGGTCTTAGCCTCTCTGGTCTCAACACTCTGTCTGATTTTGGATTTTTTTTTTTTTTTTCCAAAATCAGACTTGACACCAGAGAGGCTGAATACCGAACTGAGTCAATGCGGTCTTAGCCTCTCTGGTGTCAACACTCTGTCTGATTTTGGATTTTTTTTTTTTTTTTTTCCAAAATCAGACTTGACACCAGAGAGGCTGAATACCGCACTGAGTCAATGCGGTCTTAGGCTCTCTGGTCTCAACACTCTGTCTGATTTTAGATTTTTTTTTTTTTTTCCAAAATCAGACTTGACACCAGAGAGGCTGAATACCGCACTGAGTCAATGCGGTCTTAGCCTCTCTGGTGTCAACACTCTGTCTGATTTTGGATTTATTTTATTTTTTTTCCAAAATCAGACTTGACACCAGAGAGGCTGAATACCGCACTGAGTCAATGCGGTCTTAGCCTCTCTGGTGTCAACACTCTGTCTGATTTTTGATTTTTTTTTTTTTTTTCCAAAATCAGACTTGACACCAGATAGGCTGAATACCGCACTGAGTCAATGCGGTCTTAGGCTCTCTGGTCTCAACACTCTGTCTGATTTTGGATTTTTTTTTTTTTTTCCAAAATCAGACTTGACACCAGAGAGGCTGAATACCGCACTGAGTCAATGCGGTCTTAGCCTCTCTGGTGTCAACACTCTGTCTGATTTTGGATTTTTTTTTTTTTTTTCCAAAATCAGACTTGACACCAGAGAGGCTGAATACCGCACTGAGTCAATGCGGTCTTAGCCTCTCTGGTCTCAACACTCTGTCTGATTTTGGATTTTTTTTTTTTTTTCCAAAATCAGACTTGACACCAGAGAGGCTGAATACCGCACTGAGTCAATGCGGTCTTAGCCTCTCTGGTCTCAACACTCTGTCTGATTTTGGATTTTTTTTTTTTTTTTCCAAAATCAGACTTGACACCAGAGAGGCTGAATACCGAACTGAGTCAATGCGGTCTTAGCCTCTCTGGTGTCAACACTCTGTCTGATTTTGGATTTTTTTTTTTTTTTTTCCAAAATCAGACTTGACACCAGAGAGGCTGAATACCGCACTGAGTCAATGCGGTCTTAGGCTCTCTGGTCTCAACACTCTGTCTGATTTTGGATTTTTTTTTTTTTTTCCAAAATCAGACTTGACACCAGAGAGGCTGAATACCGCACTGAGTCAATGCGGTCTTAGCCTCTCTGGTGTCAACACTCTGTCTGATTTTGGATTTTTTTTTTTTTTTCCAAAATCAGACTTGACACCAGAGAGGCTGAATACCGCACTGAGTCAATGCGGTCTTAGCCTCTCTGGTCTCAACACTCTGTCTGATTTTGGATTTTTTTTTTTTTTTCCAAAATCAGACTTGACACCAGAGAGGCTGAATACCGCACTGAGTCAATGCGGTCTTAGCCTCTCTGGTCTCAACACTCTGTCTGATTTTGGATTTTTTTTTTTTTTTTCCAAAATCAGACTTGACACCAGAGAGGCTGAATACCGAACTGAGTCAATGCGGTCTTAGCCTCTCTGGTGTCAACACTCTGTCTGATTTTGGATTTTTTTTTTTTTTTCCAAAATCAGACTTGACACCAGAGAGGCTGAATACCGCACTGAGTCAATGCGGTCTTAGCCTCTCTGGTCTCAACACTCTGTCTGATTTTGGATTTTTTTTTTTTTTTTCCAAAATCAGACTTGACACCAGAGAGGCTGAATACCGAACTGAGTCAATGCGGTCTTAGCCTCTCTGGTGTCAACACTCTGTCTGATTTTGGATTTTTTTTTTTTTTTTCCAAAATCAGACTTGACACCAGAGAGGCTGAATACCGCACTGAGTCAATGCGGTCTTAGGCTCTCTGGTCTCAACACTCTGTCTGATTTTGGATTTTTTTTTTTTTTTCCAAAATCAGACTTGACACCAGAGAGGCTGAATACCGCACTGAGTCAATGCGGTCTTAGCCTCTCTGGTGTCAACACTCTGTCTGATTTTGGATTTTTTTTTTTTTTTTCCAAAATCAGACTTGACACCAGAGAGGCTGAATACCGCACTGAGTCAATGCGGTCTTAGCCTCTCTGGTCTCAACACTCTGTCTGATTTTGGATTTTTTTTTTTTTTTTCCAAAATCAGACTTGACACCAGAGAGGCTGAATACCGCACTGAGTCAATGCGGTCTTAGCCTCTCTGGTCTCAACACTCTGTCTGATTTTGGATTTTTTTTTTTTTTTTTCCAAAATCAGACTTGACACCAGAGAGGCTGAATACCGCACTGAGTCAATGCGGTCTTAGCCTCTCTGGTGTCAACACTCTGTCTGATTTTGGATTTTTTTTTTTTTTTTTTCCAAAATCAGACTTGACACCAGAGAGGCTGAATACCGCACTGAGTCAATGCGGTCTTAGCCTCTCTGGTCTCAACACTCTGTCTGATTTTAGATTTTTTTTTTTTTTTCCAAAATCAGACTTGACACCAGAGAGGCTGAATACCGCACTGAGTCAATGCGGTCTTAGCCTCTCTGGTGTCAACACCTGGTGTCAACACTCTGTCTGATTTTGGATTTTTTTTTTTTTTTTTCCAAAATCAGACTTGACACCAGAGAGGCTGAATACCGCACTGAGTCAATGCGGTCTTAGCCTCTCTGGTCTCAACACTCTGTCTGATTTTGGATTTTTTTTTTTTTTTCCAAAATCAGACTTGACACCAGAGAGGCTGAATACCGCACTGAGTCAATGCGGTCTTAGCCTCTCTGGTGTCAACACTCTGTCTGATTTTGGATTTATTTTTATTTTTTTCCAAAATCAGACTTGACACCAGAGAGGCTGAATACCGCACTGAGTCAATGCGGTCTTAGCCTCTCTGGTGTCAACACTCTGTCTGATTTTGGATTTTTTTTTTTTTTTTCCAAAATCAGACTTGACACCAGAGAGGCTGAATACCGCACTGAGTCAATGCGGTCTTAGCCTCTCTGGTCTCAACACTCT
>NW_028150881.1:25000-29298 GCF_964638095.1 Poromitra crassiceps | reverse complement strand
TCACTGCTTTCAAAGTGTCAGTGCTCTCAGTCCCAAAGGAACGTGTGATTGGTTCATTTGAACACAAACCAAAGGAACGTGTGATTGGTTCATTTGAACACAATCGCCCTTCTCACCATGTCCATTTATAGAGCAATTGCCTTTGTGCCCTGTCATGTGCCTTGCCCCTAAAATGAGGAAATTCACGACCCTGCCTGTTCAGCAGACAGCTCTACTCTACGGTCTTCATTTCTCCAAACTGGGACCGCGCCAGCTGCATTCTACTGCATGTAGTACACTGACTGTCGGCAAGTAGCTCATACAACCCCACATAAAAAAAACACAAACTATCCCTTTAACCAATTAATTGTTGAAGCTCTACTGCACTCAGTCAATGAATCAATCAGTTTAGAGCATTTGGGCTAAACCAAGTTCCAAAGTAAGATTTTTACTGATGTCTGAAAGCTGACTGGACAGTATTTTCTCTGCTGAGCTGGTGTTTTCTAGTACGTAGCTTGAATTTACTGTCTTGGCCATTCTCTCTCATCTGTTTACATGAGTTGGCTGACTGACGTTCTGTCTTGTTATGACCTGATTTTTACCACGTGAGCAGCGCATGGTCAAGACACGGCTCTTTAGGGTGAGTCATTCATTCATTCATTTATTCAGTCAGTCAGTCAATCAGTCATAATGTCATGGAATGGAATGGAATGGAATGGAAAGTACGCTTATTTGGGGGGTCGCTTGGTGAGATTCCCTCTCGTTTCCCGACGGGGTGGTGTGTTTCAATTGTGCTGCTTAAATGTTCACCCGCCATGTGATGTCATCAGTGATGTGAAGTTGTGACATCATCAGTGATGTCATAAGAGCACGTGAGCCCGCACAGTTAATGAACAAACACAGTTAAAGTGATAATACGGAAGATTTCAGTTTTGTTCTCTTGGGTGACACTTATTGGCGATGAGTGGGAATTGCAGGTGAAATCCAAACAGCGTTATTATGTGACATTACTCAGTTTGTTCGGCCATAGTAACCACCCGTAATGCGAGCAGAGACCGGAACAAAGTAGCTTGTTATCCTACTTCACATAAGACTTGTGGGGAACCTACAGTAACCTACAGAGTGAGTCTATTGTGTTAGCTCCGCCCACTCTGTGTCACCACAGACTACAGTGACCTTCAGAGAGAGTCTATTGTGTTAGCTCCGCCCACCCTGTGAACCTACAGTAACCTACAGAGAGAGTCTATTGTGTTAGCTCCGCCCACCCTGTGAACCTACAGTAACCTACAGAGAGAGTCTATTGTGTTAGCTCCGCCCACTCTGTGTCACCACAGTAACCTACAGAGTGAGTCTATTGTGTTAGCTCCGCCCACCCTGTGAACCTACAGTAACCCACAGAGTGAGTCTATTGTGTTAGCTCCGCCCACCCTGTGTCACCACAGATACCCAGTTCATAAATGCTGTAATACTGAAAATGCAAAGGCTTCCATCAATGGGCCATACGCTCAATCAGCATTGTGTTAAGTCACTATCAGATAGATAGTGACTTAACAGACGTTTATTTAGATGAAAATCAAACGTATTATCACTTGAACAAAGTCTGGCGTTACAGTCATTACTGGTCATACACTACAAACAGAAAAAAGTGGAATTACAACTAATTATAAATAAAATAAAGAACAGAAGAAGAGGTCTAGTCAGAAATCAAAATATGTTTTGGGAAACACTCAAGGCTTGTTTGGTTTTTTGCTTTCTTGTTTGGTTTTTACATATTTCAGTGTTTTCTTAAAATTAATGGAAGTGACTGGAAGTTGCAGTGTTGAATGGTCTCTGGTACAAGTCTTCTCTCAGAGGAGGTCAACTGTAAGCTTTTCAGCTCTCCATCCGCCCTGCATGGCCACAACACCCTTACTGGCCGCACGCACCGTGCTTTCAATAGCAGACTCTGATGTGCATAACGCTAATACAGTGTTCACATATCCATAGAAATGTGATATGCAGTATTTTGGTTCTGAAATGTTCATATTGTATATAAACGTAGGCATTTTATTCTGGCGACCAGGCTGCTACAGTATAGCACATTTCCCACTGGAGTCCACAAAATTCATCCTATATCTTTAAAATGTCATATCTGGACAAGCCTGGTGTTCCCCGCTGACAGCTCGGAGCTGTCGCTGCTGTCATGTCTATTCAGCAGGCTGCTCCTCTGCACAAATCCAAATAGCAGGATTTCTCTCTCAGCGGTGTACAAAGCAACTGTTGTCTATCACAGCAGAGACATGGAGAAGCAGTCTAACATCACAGCAGAGACATGGAGAAGCAGTCTAACACATCAGCAAACTGAACAGGCTGGGCGCTCAGGATGGGACAGACTATATATCTATCTATACTACTATATATATCAGACTATATATCTATCTATACTCCTATATATATATATATATATATATATATATATCAGACTATATATCCACTGAGGCTGTGGCTCCGCTGAAATTGGTTAAATTTGGAGCTGCTCAAATTCATTTATTTGTATGGGGTTTGTTTACCGCCTTGTAAACTGTTTAAAGACACCCTCCAGACAGTGTTCCTACCTGTATAAGGCTTGGTGTTCAGGGGTGGCGCAGTGGTAAGCGCTCTCGCCTCACAGCTAGAAGGTCCTGGGTTCGATTCCCACCTGGGAATACATGGGCTACATGTACCCTTCACCTGATAAACAATACCGTGGCTTCCAGCAAACAATCCATGGCATAGAGAACATTTTCGAAATCTTAGAATTAGCTAGACATACATTTTTCATTTTCGGTAGGCTACATCTTTCTTATTATATTTTGCATAGTGTTTATATATTGTCAGAACCTGTATTAAATTTTAAAATATATGTTGCTTTGGTTATTTGCCACTATAATCAGTCATGCCGGTATGGGGTTGTACAAGCTCTAGCGAATAGGTTGATATTTACATTAGATGCAGTAGATTCTTTGAGGTCTTTGAGAAGTTATTGCTGGCATCTATTATTTCTGCACCTGCCTCAATACTACTGTGTTAACCAAAGAAACGTGAACTTTTTACCGTTGTAAAAACCAAGTATAAACACATGGGATGCAGAGCTGTTCATTTTCACACCAACCTATAAAATGTCTTCATTTATGCCAGTAGAAATCACACATCAGTTTGTCATAGAAATCCTACTGCATTTTCTAAGACAGTATATGGTTCTCAAACTTTTCATGTCAAGGACCCCTAAACTGTGCCAAATTAGACCACTGACCCTCATTTGATATGATTATGTTCCAGAGCACCACATCTGATAAGATTTTTGCTTTAGATGTTTTATTACAGAAAGTGTATGAAACCCATGACCAAAATAGCCACATTCTGTCATTGTGATTTATTGCAACCAGCCAAGTCAGTCTTTTCCGACTCTGAGCTGTCTCCGTGGCTAGAGAAGAACGTTGATAGTCCTCTTTGAAATGACTTATTGCAAACTCGCAGGTCCAAGCTAATGGAGGCCTATGCTAATGCTAGCTACCTAGCGTTAAGCTAGCCGTAGCGCTCATTCTTTTGGAGAAAAAAAATG
This sequence comes from Poromitra crassiceps, assembly GCF_964638095.1. Classification (NCBI taxonomy): domain Eukaryota; kingdom Metazoa; phylum Chordata; class Actinopteri; order Beryciformes; family Melamphaidae; genus Poromitra; species Poromitra crassiceps. The sequence goes on along the minus strand of NW_028150881.1, from coordinate 25,739 downwards.
CGAAATAAGCGCTTTGCCCGTTTCCTCTGCTTCTCTCCTCTTCTTCGCCATGCACGCGCTAACTACACATTTAACCCTTGCCATTATCGTTTGATGAACAAACGGAGTAAAGTTGAGTAATAGCAAGATTGCGTGAATAATGTTTTAGCCTGCAGGGCCTGCTTGCTTCTTCTTCTTCTATTGTTTTATGGCGGTAGGCAAACAACTTTTTGTGCATTACCGCCACCTACTGGAGTTAGATGTCTTCATAGTGGAAGGGCCTGCCTGCGGGCTGGGTGCTAGAAGGCCACGAGCCCAGTGCATTGTGGGAAGTGGAGTATTTCTGTCCCTTCGCACCCGCCCCTCCCCTCCCACCCCCACCCCACCCCACCCCACAGAGTGCATTTTCTTTGATTTCTCTGGCTAGCAACCATCAATTCAAAAAATTTCAACAGATTCCAACTCCATAGGTGCGTTACATTTAATAGATCTTCATATTCACCACGGAAAAGCCATCCTTTAATAATAATAATAATAATATCCCGACCCCCCGGGATCCCAAACCCCAAGCTGAAAACCACTGGTACGTGGAGCAGGAAAGAGAGAGGAAAAGGAAAATTTGCATATTGTGAGATGCTCCCCCGCGGCATGCTGGGTAGAATGCTCCCCTGCGGCATGATGGGTAGAATGCTCCCCCGCGGCATTCTGGGTAGAAAAAGTGTGTGATAGGCTTGGTGCTCAAAGGAAAATGAGGACCTGA